>NC_056732.1:580626496-580926496 GCF_019279795.1 Protopterus annectens
TTGATGCAAAGGGCTGTAGGTTCCAATCCTACAGCATGTACATTTGTATTTTAAGGGGTTATAGTACTGCAGCGTCCTTAGTATGTCCTCCTTTGGATGAGACACCTAATAACTATGAGACTGTTTTTCAGCTTGCCACTCATTCCCTATTGCAATATACCTGCTTATGTAACAAAGGCAATTTATTCTTCAAGGGCAACAGGCACTGAATTTGTAAATGAAACACTGAAATATAAAGTTTTTTTCTAGCAACAACCTTTTCATTGGTTTCAGATCTCTTTAATGTGGAATTATTCAGATGACTTTTACTTCTGCAGAGATTCTGCATATTGATTGATATTGGTGGATTGTATGACAGAAGTTTGAGTGGCCCTTGAAATGTTCTGAATTGGGCAGGTTGTCATTATTGATTCATATGATTTGTTTCATTGCTTAAAGGAAAAATGCTCAGAACTATAAATTTAAAACACACTCTAACAAGTGGTGCTGTATTATACAAGGGATATAATTCAATTATTATGTAGTATAATTAATACAGTCAGGAAGGTGAATCAAAGAACTTTTGCATGGTTCTAAAAATGTGTGCAAGGAGCCTATGATTTGGAAACAGGCCAAAGGTAAACATACCCTGCCACTGGCCAGATGCATGTTCGTTGAATGTGGGTTTTGATGCTGTTTCAGTGAATGTGGATTTCAAAGGTAGAGAAGTTTTAATGCTAAGTCTGTTTTCATTGAAAGACTATTGCTTTGTTTAGGTTTAGTAAGTGTCTATCAGTGTTTGTGCTATAAAATTTGAAATAAAAGTTGTAAACGAAATCCAGATATCTGTAATCATTGTAGAAGTAAAGCATAAAACAGTATGCACACAGAGATTTGAACAGTGTCTATGACAAATGGGGAGAAATAGCCAAGTAATGGGACACTGGAATGGTTGTGGGGGTGGGGGTGAGTGGGCGGGGCAACACAGGGGTGGGGCTGGATGGGCGGGGCTTGGATTTGCACCCCCCTGCAAAAAAATCCTGCGGGCTCCCTTGACCTCAAGGTAACACATACTTGTTTTCTCATCTTAGATCAGACACAGCTGCCATTTTGACCTTTTCACCAGCTGGAAACAGACTATTAGTCAATACTAATCCTTCTCCTGTGGATAAAGAAGGTAAGGTACTACACAGATGTGTTAAGAAACTTTTCTCCTCTTCCACTTTAACATACAAAATTTTTAACTACCAAGCACATATGTATAAGTTTATTTTAGCTGTGTGGACAGTCTGAGGGAATATTCTGTCACACTTCTTTCAGAAAGTTCCCCATCTGAATTCTGTTGTTTCTAATTTGTCCCAAGTATCTAAACATACCTTGAAGAGTGTTTCTGTTTGTGCAGTTATTGTGTCTAGTGCCATTTCTACTGCTACAGTTTTGAGGAAGTATGCCTGGGTACATAACCAAACGTTTGCTGATGAAGAAAAAGTCTGAGATTTTAAACTCTACTTTAGATAAGGAGGTTTTGTTTGGCCCTTCTGTTATTTGAGTCCTCAAACAATATAATGGAATTGAAAATAATTCAGGGAGTTTCTAAGATTTTCAAGTCCCCCATTACAAATTTAAATCCTGTACTCCCTTCAAAAGTTAAAATAAGTAATCCCTGCCACCTGCTGGCAAATGAAACAAAAAAAGATGGCATGAGGGTATCAAAAAACTGGGATCCTTTCAGAAAAAGGGGCATCTAATCTTTCAGAATTGCTATGCCTGCAGTCATTCCCTCCTTCGCTCCCCTTCCTGTCACATATCTCTCTACATCTGCACCAGAAGCTGTCTCTTGTTATTCCCCTTTGGCAGCAGATATTATCAGGCTCTTGGGTGATAAAGTGGTTCAGGAGGGTTACAGCTGGCACTGGATACAAATACCTCCCTTCAGGGAGTTCCTCCCCACCCTATAAACCAGACTTTTCCTCAGGTTCAGCACTTGCTGACCCAAGAAGTCATAGAACTAGTGCTTTAGATCAAAGGGGTAAAGACTTCTACTCTAGAATGATTCTGTTTCCAAAGAAAATGTTTTCATGGAAACCAGTTCTAGATCGTCCCTCTCTCAAACTGTATGGAAAAGTGCCAAAATTCAAAATGTTGACCTTTCAGTCTGTTACCTGTCATCCCTCTTTTGAGTTTTATGATAACATTAGATCTAATAGATGCATATCATTACATCCTCATAATCACAGGCTTCAGAACATTTCTCAGATTTTTCTGAGACTGAGTTACATAATCAGTTGTCTGCATTACCATTCTAGCTATTTACAGCTTCAATGTTATTTAGAAATTATCTCACTACAGTGGTAGCTCATTTCAGACTGTAGCATTCACACATATCCTTATTTAAATGACTTGATTTTATTTGCAGAGTCATTTCCCAGATGTCAAGAGTCCTTAAAGTGGGTCTGTCCTCTCCTTACCAATCTGGGGGCTCCAGATAAATGTCAAAAAAAAAATCTCTCTTACTCCATCACACAGAATTGTGTTTTTAGGCTGCCTTTTAGATGCCTCTCAACTAAAGACTTTACTTACCCAGGGAAAGGTGTATTTTATTTTGTCTGGAAACTTTCCTGAGCCTCTCCAGTCAGTCTCAGACTTCAGCAAGAGAATAGCTCAGGATCCTAGGGTTCATGGCTTCTACAATTCTCAGTATTCCTCTGAGAAAAATTCAGTTTTTATAAAAAAAATGTAGAACCAGCATTCTCTTCCTCTGGAATTTCAGATTCCAATTTTGGGTTTTGTCAAAAAGGAACTTGACTGGTGGAGACAGCAGATGGCTTAAAATATAGGTCTCCCTTTTTCTCATTCTCTCAAGTCAGTCTGTAACTACTGACACATCAGCTTTTGCTTGGGGAGCACATTCTGTAGGGTAAAGGTTTAAGGTCTGTGGTACTCTTCAGATTGACCAAAGCATATAAATGTCAAAGAGATGTAGGCTGTGATCCATGACATAACATCTCCTCATCTGTGGTCCCAAGGACCCCTACAGGTGATTACAGACAACACAGTGATGTGGTATATAGACTGGAATGCCAGGTCTTACCCTCTGTGCAGGCTGGCTTGAGAGGTTGTTCTTTAGCATGGTTTAACCCTTCAAGCATCTTATATTCTATCAGAGCAGAATGTAATCGCATACAAGCTCAGAAGGACCAGGATTGACCCTCACAAATGGAAATTTTGTGATGGGATCTTCCAGAAATTGAATTACTTATGGGAACACCTCAGATAGATTTGTTTGCCTCATTTCAAAACAGACCACTAAAAAAATTGTGCACCAAGACTCCTTGCAGGCAATCCTGGAAAAAGAGATATATTCTCATTCCTGTAGTCGGGGATGTTCTTTATACATTTCCATACTTTACTCTGATTTCAGGATAGTTCTGAAGATTCAGAAGGACTTTTCAAAAATCATTGTGATGCCTTCTGGCCTAGGTAACATTGGTTTTACCTTCTTATAAAATTGGCAAAAGGCACTTAATACAATTTTCCTCACAGACTGCACCTACTCACATAAGACAAGGAGATTCTGATACATCCCAATCTCAAACAGCTTCATCTAACTGCCTGGATGATTCAAGTATACCTTTTAAGCATCTGTTTCATGAAGATGTGCAGCAAATGCCAAAGAAGGCAAGAAAGCAGGCTACTAGGAAATCATATACTGGGAAGTAGAAAAGATTTTCTAGTTTGTGCCTAGTCACTAACCAGGGCCCTATCAGGGATTATGTACCACTGGTTCTTAAATATTTGTGTGAGTTGCAATCCTTTGGGCTTTCTTATTCCTTTGTCGAGGTTTACCTAGTGGCCATTTCAGCATGTCTACCCATGGATCAACCTTTCCTCCTTAAGTTTGGTAAAATATTTTTTGAAGGGGTTTTACATGTGATGCTACCTACAAAATAAGTGGCCCCTTATTGGGATCTTAACTTTGTACTGGAAAAGATAACTATGTTTCCCTTTGAACTGGCTCACTGGGCTGATTTAAAGTTCACCACATGGAAGACTGTACTTGTTATTGATCTGATATGTACAAGAAGAGTATATGAGTAAAATCTAGAAGATTTCGGATCTTTACCAGGAAGTGCTTACATAGGTATTTTTGTACCCCAAGCAGACTTCAAAGAATTTTTCCTCAGGTAGGCAGCAGATGTTGGAGGTGTGATGGGACAGAAAGTGGTAAATGGGAACTTATTTTCTGGGAGTGTATTGAGTTAGTAGACTTTAAATATTCCCTGCAGACTGCTTTGTTGGAGATGCTAGGTGAGCAAGTTGGAGTGACTAGGGAAATTATTTTTTGAGCTATGATACAAACTCAGAATTGCCTAGACATAGTAAGGCCTTGCTGAGTCTAATATGATGGATGCCAAAAAAGCAAGTACTAGAAAATGGAAATCAAAGTCTAAACCAGCTTTACCAGAAGTAGTGAATATAGTAACAGAGATAAAACAACTGGAACTGGGATCTTTAGAAAAGGGAAGGAGCAAATTACATAGGAAAAAATGGGAACTGTGGGATTAATACATACAGAGGAGGAATGATGTTTAAAAGAAGGCAGGATTTGAATGAGCTATGTAATGGTTGACTAACGATGAGTGGATACGTTAAAAGTGATGTATAGAACACAAGCTGCTGTTAAAAAAGGAATAATTAGTAGAGCATGCAAAATGTTGCATGATAACTATAAGACACAGATGAGGTTAGAAAGGACTGGGAAGAGAGATTGGATAAGCAATTCACAAAGAAACAATGGGGATATATGCCTGTGTCCCAAATATGCAACATAATCTAGAAAATTTAGGATTGTTGGTTTACATGGATATTTTTATATCCCAAGTGGAGTTCAGAAAAAATTTCCTCAGGTAGACAACAAATGTTGGAGGTATGATGGGGAAGAAAGAGGTAATTGGGAACATATTTTCTGGGAGTGTAATGAGTTGGCAGACTATAAAGATTCCCTGCAGTCTAGCCTGTCAGAGATACTGGGTGAGTTAATTGCTGTAAGTAAGGAAATTATTTTATCTGAGCTATGATACAGAATCGGAATTACCTAGACATAGTAAGGCCTTGCTGAGTATAATTATGGTGGCTGCCAAAACACAATTACTAGAAAATGGAAATCAAAATCTAAACCAACTGTACCAGAAATAATGAATACAGTAACAGAATTAAAACAACTGGAATTGGGATCTTTAGAAAAGGATAGGCATAGAAAAAATGGAACTGTGGGAACAATACATACAGGGAAGGAATGGGGTTTAAAAGAGGGCAAGATCTGAATGAGCTATGTAATGTTTGATTGACAATGATTGTGTAAGTGACGTATAATGTTTGCAACTAAAATTATGTCAATACGGTCTGTGATGTAAAATACAGCTAGGACTGTGTCAATATGGCTTTTCATTTATATAAATGTATGATTGTCTATGTCATAAGTGATAACTTAATAAAGATGTTTGTTGTTAAAATACATTTAATAATGGGAAAGTGTCTGAAACCAGGAAAAGAGCAGTGATGCCAGTGTTACCAAAAGAGGGTTGGGTCAAGCAGACCCTGTATCATACAGACCAATTTTAATCTTGAATCTTAACTATGAAGCATTTCTGGCTACACTGGGTAAGATAATGGCAAGAATTTTACCAAGAATGAAAGATCTGGGAAAAAAGTCATGAGAGATGTGGAGAAATAAAGAATACAAGGCATGAAGCAATGTGGCTTTGTGGAAACAACAAAGGCAATGGATCATTTAAATACATCATTATTGCTGGTTCTCTTATATACACCATTATTACTGTTTAGTATAGATGCTGAGAAAGTGTTTGACAAGATCTGCTAGGACTTTATGAGCAAGGCAATGGTAAGATTTGGATTAAAAAAATAATAATAGTAATTAACTTTTCATTTAGGTTAACTCAAGCCTGTGAGTGTGGCTGTCAGTTTGGGACTTTTGTTCCTATCAGGAGGGTAAAACTTCAGTATTTGAAGATGCACATAATTTTTTGTGTTAGTATTAAGTTAATAGGTTTTAGGGGGTATTGGGGTGTTTTTTTTTGAGGGCCTTCAAAAAGTTTTGCGAGATGTGGCATAGGCTCACACGGATATGAGAAGAAACAACTGTATAAAAGTAATACTTGCCAGTGTATGCATGTGAATCAAAAGCTGGAACTAGACATTTAACAAAAAAGTGTTACACATAAAAGGTAGGAATAATAACTTTTTAATGCAATGATGCTTTCTGTAATGTCTTTAAATGTCAATGGTCTCACAGATAAATACAAAAAAGAAAGAGTAGTGAACTATATTAAAAATGTAGAATGCAAATAGCTATGTTATAGGAGGCATACTTAGAAAGAACTGAACATGAGAATTTGATAAAGAAAGATTTTCAGCATGGTTATTCAGCAGAATACCTGGGACAAAGGAAAAGGGGAGTACTTAAATTAATTGCAAAAGGAGCTCCAATAGTGATAGAAGAGGATACAAAAGATAATAATGGGAGATTCGTAGTGCTGAGGGGCTACTGGCAGGGGAGGAGGATTACACTGGCATGTATGAGGAGGATTACACTGGCATGTATTTATATTCCACCAAAAACTGCTATAATGGAACTTAAGAAAATTCTGGGAGAAATAATTAGTTTTCAGGAAGGAATATTATTTGTAGGTGAGGACTGGAATATGATTTGCAACAGTGAAGTTGTGTCCGGGGGTCCAGAAGGGAAAGTATAACAATGCATGGTAGATTTTTGAAGAAATTTATGAAAATATTTGGTATTGAAGATGTGAATTCAGTAATAGGAGTTTGAAGTGAATTTATTCCCCAAGATATAAAAAGTGGGCTAGGCTAGGCTAGATAGAATTTACATTTCATGGGAACATGTGCATTTAATTTAAGGTCTTGATATGTGCTCAATAACTATTTCAGATCATGTGCCAATAATAAGTAAAATAAAACCATAGGGTAATGAGGTAAAAAATGAGACACTAGCATTTTCCCAACTATCTGTTGAAAAGAGGAATTTAAGGAATGGGTAGTGTAAATTATTCAGGAGCTATTAGACAAGATAGAAATTTCTTCTGAAAAGATAGCCAGGGTGTGGGATAAACTTAAGGTGGAGTTTAAAAATAGGGTGGAAATAAAAAAATGAGAGCTATGTCATAAGAATTATTTATAGGGACTGACAAATGTTAAAGTATTGCAGAATGGGGGGAATCTCACACAACAAGAAGAGGATCAATTGCAGAATGCTAAGCAGAAAGTAAGGGATTACCTCGATAATATGCATGAGTTTAGAAAGATTGCTGTTAAGCAACTGTTTTTGATAATAACAGTAGAGCACAAAAACTTTTAGTATAATGACTCGGGTAACAGAAAATAGAAAGAGATGTCACCAAGCTTAGGATGCCTATAACAAGGAAAGCAACAAGAGATCCTGTAGAGGTATTAGAATCATTTCAGAAATTCTGTGAAAGCCAGTATAAAGCAGAGAAATATGGAAATCAAGAAAATATACAAATGGAAATGTTTATGAAGGAGTTAAATATGCCAAGGTTAGAAGTAGGTGAGGCTCAGTTAATAATAGTAAGGATAGGAGGTGAGAAAAAATTGTGATGTATAACCAATCTACAGGAAAGTCTCCAGGAATAGATGGCATTCCTGTGGAAGTTTGGAAGATAGGAGGAAAAAAACTGATAATGATCTGGAAGAGTTTAACAGTATTTTAAGAGGAGGAGAAGTACCAACATCTTGGAAAAAGCAGTGGTAGCTGTAATACCTAAAGAGAGTAAAGATCAATTAGACCCAGCTTTATACAGGCCCATTTCAATACTAAACCATGTGCATGTTTATAATGGCTAAACGAATGACAAAAGTAATACCAAAATTGATAGATATGGATCAACATGGTTTTGTAGAGGGGAGACAAACATTTGACAACATTAACAGAACACTGATGATCCAGAGAGAAGCAGAATGTAAGAAGATATCATTGTTGTTGGTGGGTCTTGATGCAGGGGAAGCATTTGACAGAGTAAGCTGGGACTTTATGAACAGGGCAATGGAAGCATTTTTTTTTTCAAAAAACCTTTTATTGAATTATTAATATATGCATATTTACAATACAACAAGAACACAATAACCAAAATGAACATTGGATATAAGAGCATGGGAGTTCAAGTATAAATACAAGACTATAACGATGTAAATGCAAGAACTCCAAACAGGACAACTATGACATAACTATATACAAAGTATGAATATGTTAAACCAGAGGCAACAAAGTATATGATCCTGTATATAAAGGAGTATGCATGTAAATGTAAGTGAGAGAGAGCTAGGTTAATAAAACTATAAAAGAAAAAAAATGCCAGAGATTATTAAACACTATCCAAGATGTGTAATACCTTTTCTAAGACTTTATTGTTAAGAGCTAACTTCTTTGGACTCTTCACCAGTAATTTCTGAGCTGAAATATAAGAGTAGGCTAAGGTTCTAAAGTTATTCCAATTTAGTTTGGTGTGGTCTAACCAATTTTTAGTAATATAAAACTTAATGAATGAACAAATATAAACTAACACATGTGTATCAAATTTTGATAGATGAATAATAGGAATATGAAGAATCGCTAATTCCCAGGATAGTGTGGATTTTTGGTATCCCATTTTTTGTAATCTGATTTTAAGGGAGGTCCAAAGTTTATGTGAGTGCTGACAGGACCACAAAATATGTAAGAGATCAGCATTAAAAGAAGAACAGCAAGAACATGAGGAGGGAATTCTAGAGTCAAACTTGTTAAGTTTAGAAGGAGTATGATACGCATTATTAAATATCATTAACTGGGTATAAAAAAGCTTCTTGAATGGAGAATAGTCTAAAGTATCCTTGATGGCTGAAAGTTTCTGAGTTAAAGACAAATGGACATTCTGTTTATCCCAATAATCAGAAAATAGACAAGTATTATTATGTATTATCTGATTAACCAGATTATAAGATTTAGATAACATCTTCTGTGGTAATGTTAGAGCTTGTATAACAGTGGTAAGATTTGTAAAATCATTTATACTTACTTTAATGTGAGCAAATTTCACAATGATGCTATCTCCCAATTGATGTAGTATGGTAATGTAATTAATATTTGCTTTCAGCTATATGCGTAGGTTAGTGAGAGATAAATCGTTATATTGTAGCAAGTCCCACACAGTGAAACTTTGAATAAGTGGAAATTTAGAAAGATTAAAAGGTACATTATTAAACTGGATATTAGGATTTAAGTGTAAAGGTTGTGTTAGTTGAAAAATGCTATCTAGATTAATGAGTTTTATTAATTCTTGAAAATAATTGATCTTTTGTTTTAAGGGTTTGGAAATTTTCAGAATGTTAGCATCTTCCTTAGAAAGGAAAGGAAGAGCAATCGGGTTAATATTTTTACTTGAAATGTATTGATGCCATAATTTGATCCAAATGGGGTACTGCCTATACTTATCAGTTTTCAAGTTCACAATGGTGAGTAGTTTGTTAGCCGAAATAATTAAATAATACATGTAAAAGTTCGGAAGACCTAGGCCTCCTTTATTTTTAGGACACGTTAATTTAAGATATGATATTTTGACTGACTTAGGAGACCAGATAAATCTAGCTAATTCCTTATTGACTTTTGTAAAGAAAGATTTAGGAATAATCTGGTCTATGGCATTAAATTGAAATAGGAGTCTAGGGAGTATATTCATTTTGACTATCGCTGCTTTGGATAAGAGTGATATATTAAGTAATTCCCATCTATGTAAATCTAAAACTATTAATGACCATACTCTGTGAATATTATTTTGAAATGTAGAAAGACCATTATGCTCAATTTGAGTACCTAGGTATTTAATTGCATAGGTGAAAGAAAAAGGGGAATCTGAAAATATTGAGGTTTATGGGCAGATGGATTTATAGGAAAGATGAAAGTTTTATGAGAATTCACCTGATAATCAGAGGCCTGTGAAAATTTATTAATAATATTGATTATTTTCACAAGGTCTGTACTAGGTGTTTGGAGGTATATCACCAAGTCATCCGCAAATGCAGAAAAGGGCACCTCAGTATTTAAAATTTTGGGAATCTTGTGAAAAGTGTTTTGTGTTATATATAATAACATTGGCTCTAAGTATAGATTAAAAAGAAAAGGAGATAATGGGCATCCCTGTCTCGTACCATTAGTGATTTTTATAATCTTAGAGGCATTTCTATTGATATGAAGAAAGGTGGAAGAATCCTTATATAAAACTTTAATAAAATCAATAAATGTATTAGGTATATTAAAGCAAGACATAGTACGAAAAAGAAAGTCCCAATTTACTCTGTCAAAAGCTTTCGAAGCGTCAAGGATCAGTGCATATATAGGATTTCCATCTTTTTTTGCGAAGTGTATAAAGGCATCTAGAGATAAAGTATTGCCCCATACATGCCTGTGGGACATAAAGCCTGATTGATCTGGGGAAATTAATGATGTTAGAACTTTTTTCAATCTCTCAGCTAATAATGAGGCTAAAATTTTAATGTCAATATTAATTAAGGAGATAGGTCTATAATTATTAGGATCTGTTTTGTCTTTATTATTTTTTAGAATTAATATGGTTTTTAGACATTCCAATGTAAATCTGATATACCATTTATTTTTATGTAGTTAAAAACTTTAAGAAGAAAAGGTACAAGAATTGACTTGTGAGTCTTATAAAATTCTGGTGTAAATCCATCCGGACCTGGGGATTTATTAGTTTTAATCTTGTCAATGGCTTCTGAAATTTCTTGAGATCTCAAAGGGGCCAATAGTGTTTTCCTTTGTTGATCATTCAGTAGTGGGAATTTAATGGAAGATATAAAACTTTCAGTATGCTGTGTAGTCATAGGGTCAGGCTCTTTAGAATATACATCTGAAAACAAGGTAGTGAAAAGATGCATAATTTCTAAGTCCGTATTATATATCTTGTTGTTATAGTGTATGGGTATTATTCTAGGTAAGGACTGATTATTTTTAATTATTCTGGCGAGAACTTTAGAGGGGACTTGAGCCCATTCGGAATAAGTAGCTAAGAGCCTTTGTTCTATTATAGAGAGATTATGTTGGTGTAGTAGTAAAAGTTCTTTTTGGAATTCACAAATTTGTAGATATATAGAAGAATCAGGATTCAATCTGTGCTGGTTTTCTAAAGTTTGGATTTTTAGTTTTAACGAGGATTCTTTATTTCTATACTGTTTTTTTAAGATAAGAAGCCTTGCTAATTAACTCTCCTCTAAGGTTTGCCTTACAAGCAGTCCATTGAACATCATATGGAATGTCTGATGTATCAAGATTGGAAAACACACAGAAGAAACCAATTGTGGCATTCCAATAATTGTATAATCTCAGTAATTATAACATGGATATTCTTATTCAAGAGAAGGTTGTTGTTAAATGTCCATCTATTTTGTGTATATATGCGTGGCCTCGTTATATCAAAGCTAATCTTAAGTAATATCCTTGAATGATCAGATAAAAATCTAGGCTCCATGAAGTATTCAATTTTTTGATGCATAAGAAAAACAGAAACAAGAAACAAATCTAGTCTTGACCATGCATTATAACATTTAGAATAATATGTATATCTATCTTTCCTGTCAGTATGTACATTGAGGGTAATGGGATCTATAAGGTTGAGGTCTAACATTAATTCTTCTAGGGCAATAGATGCTTGGTGATTATATGAAATTGATCTACTAGTACAATCGATATCAGGATTAATAACGGCATTCCAATCCCCACCCATAATAATATAATGATCCTTGAAAGATGAAAGAATATTACATATCTGAATAAAGAAAATATGTTGGTGGTCACAAGGACTATATAAATTAAAAAACAAGAGTGGTTTATCAATGTTAGAAAAATACGAAGAGAAATAACACCATCTACCATCTGCGTCATAATTTATGTTTGTAATATTACCTAGGAAATTGTTTTTGACTAAAATTGCCACACCTCTTGAATTAGAGCAATCCCCGGCTGCAATTATCATTTTAACCCATTTCTTATTGTTTTCTTTTTTTCCAGTCATCTCTATGCATGTGTGTTTCCTGCAGAAAACAAATACTGGCCTGAGATTTGAACACTAAATGAAACAATAGTGATCTCTTAGTTTTGTTCTGTAACCCTCTGACATTCCAAGAATCAATATATAAAGACATTACATTAGTTGCTTAAAGTCTATGTATCTACTTAAGTGTTTACTCAGTAAAATCTTAAATAATTTACTTAGTAAAATCCCAAAAAAATAGAAAATATTGAACCTAGTCTCACTGTATAAATTATATTGTATGTTACTGCCTCTCAAAAGTTCCAAAATCAAAACCAGTTCCCTCCATACTAACCCGGTGCCTACCCACCCATCTACAACAAAAGAAGAAACATATGAATCATCACAAATAATAAAGTTAACTTTGGTTAACATAATAGAAATCATAACTGAAATAGTTCTATAAAGAGTCCTGAAAAGGACTATTATATCTTTAAACATAACTATACATATATACAAAAACATGGAAAACAAAATGTCCGTCATAGTAAAACCTCACCACACCAACTCTCCTTCTCACTGTAGTGTTTAAAATAAAATTAAATGTATTGACAAGTTTGTGGTATCCGCTAGATATAATGTGTATATGATAGGTGTTGATAGGGATATGAACCTATTTGTGACTCTGGGATATTAGACTCAACTTTTATTAGTACCCATTTATCACCTGTTTATGTAGCTGTCATACTACATATATAAATATAAATGACGACTGTTTATATGACTTAAGAAGTGTTTAAGAAAGACAATTCTACACACAATCTTATTATTCCCTAAATATCATATTTCATTCGCTTACAAGCTTCACAAATTCTTGCATTCATTTTCCAATTATCCATGTAATCTAATGCAGAACTGCAGGGCAACTAGAAGTCATCCTAGCGCTCATTGGGTGCAAGATGGAGAAAATAAAATCAGGATAGGATGCTAATCCATCGCATGGTGCACATATGTACTTGTGTACTTGCAGGCAACATGATGAATTTCCAATTCACCTACAGCAGTATTTTAGGACTGGAAAGGAAACTATGGTATCCAATCACCCCCCACATACACATATGTAGGGAGGACATGAGGATTTTGTTGAGAATCAAAGTGGAGAATAAAGTGCTGTGAGATAGTGAAGCTATCTGCTTTGATACCGTACATACTGTACAAACACATATCTCACAGCTAATAATGAAAGTTATTCCTGCGACACTGTTTTTGCATAAACAGACACAAACTATGCAATATTCTACTAAGTATAATTGAACAAAGTTAATGTATCTGATGAAAGTCAAATTAAAAGCAACATTCTAACATAGAGAAAAGAAAAAAGCAATGTGTAAATGGAATATAAATGGTTCTTAGCAACTTTTCTCTTTTGAAAGCTAAACCTTGAGTGTGTCTTAATGTTCGTGTTAGGCACGACAGGCACGTCAAACTGAAGGTTTACCGGAATATAGAAAAAAGTGCTCTGCATGACTGAAGAGGCAATGTCATCTCTATGGGTCTCAGCGACGATCACAGAAGAAACCAATTGTGGCATTCCAATATACAAAACGAAACTAAAGGGTAAGCAGGATTACAATACAGAGAAAAGTCTCATCCAGCTACCATGTAAGTCGAAGACAATAAGCTATATACGTAGCTACAGTCTATGTTAGGTGAGCGTGCCTTCATAAAGATAGATCGATGTGATACAGTCACTACAATTGTCGTCGAACAAAATTCCTATTGGCATAAAGCACTAGTTTTAAATGTAGAATTGATGCGAAACATGAAAGATAGCTAGCCAAGATTGTCATCTCAACACAGTTTAGTACTTCACAATTCAGAGTAAAAGCGGCATAACAAATGCACAACATATGAATAAAACTAGATTAGCACAATGACTTATAAGCCACCAGAGATTGGCCAGTTCTTGTTAAGCTTCTCATGTTGTGGTGGGCACTACTTTAAAAAGCTTTAGAAAAGTGTCTTGCACTTCTTGCACAGTATTCACTGACTGTCTCTTGTCTTTATAAGTAAATGTTAATGCATTTGGGTATCGCATCTGAAATTTTATACCACGTTTGATTAGGTCAGCACAGTAAGGAGACAGCTTCTGTCTGTTTAACTTAATTTGATGAGGTAAATCCTGTGAGAAAGTGAGTTTGTGATTATTCCATACAAACTGTCTGTGTTTACGAGCTGTAACCAAAATCTTCTGGGCATCTTGAAAGTTCAAAATCTTGGTGTAGATCAGTCAGGGTACAGTGGTTACTTGACAAGAACGCATGGCTCTGTGTGCTCTTTCTACTACTAGGTTTTCAGAGTCGCTGTCTAAAGTGAGAAGTGCTGAAAAAATCTGTTTTGTGATTTTAAGTAAATCTTGGTTATCGTATGATACTGGCAAACCTCTTATTAATATATTGTTGCGACGGCTTCTCGCTTCCAAGTCCAGGAGTTTATCTTGTATTTCAGTAAGCAGTGAATCTTTAGCACACAAGTCTTTACTTATTGAATCTATTTGGATTTCCATAGTATGATTTTTACCTTCAAGTGTGTCCATCCTATCTGTTATTTGTTTTAATGTTTTGCCAAAGTCTGTAAGCTGAGTAGAAAAACCTTGTATGGCTGAATGAATTGGTTGTAAAGCCATTTTTAAGTCTTCCATAAGGAAATTTGAGTCAGTTTTTTCTTTAGCATTTGTTTTTGGAGTGTCACCTACTTGTTTATTGGTTCTGAGTCTTTTAGAACTTGTATCTTTCTCTGGAGATGATAATGATAATGAAGAGAATTTGGCCTTGGTAGTTTGTGTTTCCATGGTGTCAGAGTTTCCAGCCATGCCTTAGATGAGAGTACTCCAGTAGGATACAGTCGAAGCTACAAACCCCTTGGATGCACGTGGCCCAGGCTACACAGGCTGAGAGAAGTTTAATTTTTTCCACAAAAGAGATTTGACTGGATTTTTTGATAGAAGAATGATCTTTTCTTAATGACCAGATACACAGTTATTTACTAGACCAAATCCTGTGAGAACACCATACTGAAAGTTGTTTAAATTGTCGGTTTTTAGCTGATTTGTGAGGAGCTTCATGTGAAAGGTGTCAACTAGATGACCACCATCTTGGAATTCCCCAACAGGGCAATGGAAGCATTTACTGAAAAAAATTATAAGGTTGATTAGAAAGATATATGAGAGATCGGAGGTGAAAATTAAAGTGGGTAGGGTCCTCTCTGATCATTTCTGCTTGAGCAGAGGAACGAGGCAGGGGTGTTGTCTTTTCCCTTTGTTATTTGCATTACATTTAGAACCACTGGCAAAGAAAATAAACAAACTCAGAAATTTAAGGCTATAATTGGTATGGAAGTCAAGAAAAGCTGGCTCCATTTGCTACTATTTTATACCTGACAAAACAAAAAGAGAAATTACACTGTTGTGGTACATTTTGAGACAGTTTCAAATCATTTTGTGATACAAAACGAATGAACCTAAAACAAAGGCTGAAGGACTTTATCTGGGAGGCTGATTCTTCCAGTAGAATAGGGCAGATTGGGATTACCCAATCTGAAGGGGTATTTCAGAGCCACATGGTTAAAGGAAAACAACAGGATATTAAAGCAGATTCCCCAACCTGCTGACTCTTCCAGTCCCTGTTCTTTGATAAAGCTTAAAAAAAAAAATCACCCTTGCAGCTTTAAAAAATAACCCACTCAACTGTTTTCCCTGTTCTGCTTCCTAGCTTTCTATATTGTTTCTGTTTCACTTTGCAAACCAACTTGAAAAACCTGTAGCTGGCTCTGAAATTATGATGTCACATCTGCCATCTGCTCTTGCTCTAGCTATCGGGATGTTTCCTCCCCCAAAGTGATGTAATCCCCGCCTGATTTGCATGCTGTATAGAAGAGCCAGTGTTCCCCCCACATTGTGATGTCAGACCTGCCTTACCCAGCCCACTCGTAACCTAATAAAACACATGTGGTGTGTGGAACTCCTTTTCATTGTACGTGTATCCTGTTGACTGCATTTGTTTGAGGGACTACTGAAAAGTTTGGATTGCTTGCATCTTCGTCTGCATTTTTTGCTTCATTAGTAAGATAAGTCTTCCTAGTGAATTAAAAATGTAATTCTACACACAGCCCCTGTTTGAATGCACTTCTAGCCCTATTTTGTGCTGCCTGATATAGTTTATGCTTCTGTTTGAGGGTGCTACATGGTTCACTAGTGTATGCTGCTGCCGACTAGATTAGCCTTCTGTTGTATTTGCTTGCTACTGATATATAATTATATGTATTTTGTATAATATTATTGTATTATGGTTATACATTTTATTTGATACTGCTGGTTCTCGGTTAATTATCTAGTCGTTGTGTTCCCGTGTGTGAATGCTGCCTTCTGTTTTAGTCAGGTCCCATGCTGCATGCTGAATTCGGCTTGGAGAGTATTATCTGCATTTATCTTCGTTACTGATACTCAGAATAAGCCACCTCTTCTTTTTTTTATGCAAGTGTTGGTTTATAGTGATAGCTCGTATATTTATCACTACTGCTGCTCGTTTGTTTTTTCTAATTTTAGCATGTTATTAATGCTCATTTCGGCGTCTGTGTGTACCGTGTTCGTTTATATATATATATATATATTTATTTCTGCTGCACGTTAGTGTTTCATGCAGCTGTTTTAAAGGTTAGAGCGAGTTGGACTGCAATTGCGACGTTCTCTCATCGGCAAGTAACATGTTTACATGCCCTTGTTTTGCTGTGTATGCTGTGGGCCATGTTTGTGTGTGCCGATATCCTCTACATTTTTGTAAAGCCCCCTCACCCCAAAAAAAGTTTCTCTTTCATGGTGTATTCTGAACCAAGTTAGGTACTGCTGTAGATATTTTAGCTCTGTGAGCTGTTCTTGGTATTGTAACACACAGCACTTCTATTTAAAAAATCTGATGAAGTGTAATGTTGGTGTGGGTCTGAAACTGTTCTAACTGAAACCTCCGAGGTCCGGAAGGGGATCTGCTGAGTCAGCATAGCAGGCGCATTCGTTATGAATGGAGAATACTATATAATTTCATCAACGGCACCCATTTATTTCCACTTATATGTATTATTAGCATTGATATTTTGCAATAACACTGGTCTTGTATGAATTGACCGTTCGCTCAGGTCTGCTAGATTGTCTTACTGTAACACATCAGTAGCTTTAGTGGTGTTAATTGTACCGTGCCAGATTTTTCAGTTATGGACATTGAAATTGCTTTATCAGCATAGGCAGTATGATTAGATACTAACTTGATTTCAGGGCTGTATGGTTTAATGTTACTCCTTGTTTAGCTTTATAATGTGTTTAATGCATTCCTGTGTCTATTTTTAGTACCACTATTATGCAAGGATATGATGGGGGTTCACACCTGTGGTTAGTTGGGCAAGCAGCGGCTCAATTCAGTCATGTTTTTGGACCAGTATAGCATTGTATTAGTGCTTCAAAAACATTGAAACACCTCCTCCATATGTTTTATTCAGAGCTGAGGGGGATCAAAATGTATGAAAGGCACTGTAGACTTTAATAGCCAGAGTGATTACTATGGTTTTGAACTATGTTTCTGTGACTGCATATATGTGTGTGAATTTTCTAGGGTAAGGAGTGCTTCCAGGTAATAATTTTTTTTATATTTAAAACTACTAGCATTGAGAAGCAGCACCTTTGGGTATTTCTGACTGATTTTTATTATGTTGGCGGGCTTAACTTGGCATATCCTAAAAAAGGCACTATGGTGACAAAGTTTTTGTCAATATTCATAAGACAAGTGGTGATAAGTGCAAACCATCTCTTGAAAAGCATAGTGGCTTGTCGGTTATGTCTACCCAAGCTGTCAGAGATTGGATCCCCTTGTTGTGACACCAGAAACTGAGCCATTTGTTGAAGTAGGTCATTTTTGCTGGTCCTGTTGTATAATCATTGCTGAAAGTAGGATGCGACTCAAGGCTAGATTCATACCCACCTGGGACACGTATTCAGAGAGCTCCATGTCCCTCTTCATATAGTCCAGTGAGGTATCATGGACTATGACTGTCATACTGGCTCTTGTGTTTTAAAGCCACAAGTGTGTGTGTGTGTGTGTGTGTGTGTATATACGTGTATGAATGCTTACTAAGCTGGGCATTAATCCATACATCACTCGATGGGTTGCCAACTGGCTTACTGACAGAACCCATGCTGTAAAAGTAGCCCACTCCAAATCCAGCTTCTGACAATTCAGAGTACCTCAGGGGTCAGTCCTGGGACCGCTCTTGTTTGGCATCTACTTCTCTGAAGTACAGCCCAACACTAAGGGATTCTGGCTAACAAAGTTCACAGATGACTGCAAACTGGGAGCCATTATTGAATCCCCAAATGTTGTGGATACTCTAGAAAAGGGCCTTACAGAAACAGATGCTTGGTGCCAGAGCCATGGGCTCAGCTCAGCCCCAAGAAATGTATAGTTTCCCCTTTGGGAAAAAACATGTACCCGTTCCGGGACATGCTACACTTAAAGAAATCCCAATCTGTCAGAGCTACACGCTCCAGGGATCTAAACCTTGTCATCACAATAAACAAATGCTGGAGGGATAGGTTCATGACCCAGAGACTGCCCAGACTCTGGAATAAACTGCCCATACATGTCAAGCAGACCGCCTCTTTGGCCCTCTTCAAACAGAACATTGACTATTGGATGGGAGAAAGAAATTATCCCCGGGGATCACGTCACTCAGCCTGCTAGACAGGGGTCCAGGGTAGAAAATAGTGTGGGAAGTAATAGCCAGGGAATTGTTATGGCTAGGCTTGTATAAGCCCTAGGGCCAATAGCCTAGTACCAACCTATGAACCTATAGTTAACAGACTGCTATCAGAAGGAAGAAGCCCTTGGATCATTTTAGCTGTTGCCAAACAAACTTTGTGTCTGTGTGATAAGGGGCAAGCGTGTGCGCATCTGTGTGATAAGGGGCAAGTCTGTGCACGTTTGTGTGATAAAGGGCACTCTGCCAGTATCTGCTGAATTTTACAAAACCCCTTTTATCTCTAAAACTGTCCCAGCACAATCTGGTAGTTAGATGTAACTTTAAATACACTATACTATTATGTTCTTCATATACTGAATTGATAAAGTCTGTTTTGTGATTTATGATTTAGTGTTGAATTGTCATTTAATTCCTGTAGGTACTGGAGTGCTTTTGCTGGGTAATTTTTTCCCTGTGGTTGTGGAACTGTGTAGTTATAAAGACAGGAAGAATTCGATTGTTCCCAGGTGGTGTGGGCATGGTTGCTTAGCCCTCCCCTCAAAACCGTAACACCTTTAGTTTTGCAGCCATGTTTGGATGGATTTGGATCAGGGTGATTGCAGTTTATAGGTCTCCTTTTTGATGGGATTTATGTAAGACCCCTAAAGTGGGAAGGATGAACGTTTAAAAATAAAACATCCTTCATGAAAGGTCTGAGGTGGAAGATTGCGTATGTAGTTATGCTGATAAGAACTGGAAATTCCTATGTTAACACTAATGTACAGTAGACAGTTTATTGGACTGTGCTGTAGAAGCTGAATCTGTGGACAGGTTTACTGAGCTGTGTAAAGTAGGCTCACTAGTGTTGGATTAAAGTACTTTAATAATGTTGTAGGTGGAAAACTGTTCAGTAGGTGCATTTCATGTAAAATTTGAATGGAGCGGCTTGATGTGTAAGATCTGTATAGGCATCATAGCTCTCAACCTTCCATCTCCAAAATGAGGAGCACTAGCCCTCATAATGTGGAACAAATGGGCAAAATGTGGAACACATACTAATGGCTTACTAACAACTTCAACTAGGAAGGTCATGGGATGGTTAAAATAGGCTGGTTTTACTTATAAAGAAGATCTTTTAATGAATTAGTATGATTAATTTCTATTTACCATGGATTTCACTTAAAAAAAAATTCCTAACACTGAATGTGTCACAGAATCTTTCAATGTGGAACTTTGAGGAACTTCGAGGAACATGTACTTTTTAAGACCCCAAATAAGGTACTTTCCTCGTAATGAGGTACACTTGAGAGGTATGATAGGCATGTGTTTCTGTTTCTGATGTCTGCACAGCCAAAGTACATAATAACTCATGCATTCCTCGGACGAAGGCCTGGGGTCATTCTTGGTGTTGCTAAACAAACTTGTGGTTATGTGTGTGAAAGGGTGACTGTGCGAGTTGAGTGAGTGTGGTGTGTGAGTTGAGTGTGTGTGGTGTGTGAGTTGAGTGAGTGTGGGGGGTGAGTGAGTGTGGTGTGTGGGTGGGTGAGTGAGTGTGGTGTGCGGGTGGGTGAGTGAGTGTGGTGTGCGGGTGAGTGAGTGTGGTGTGTGGGTGGGTGAGTGAGTGTGGTGTGTGGGTGGGTGAGTGAGTGTGGTGTGTGGGTTGGTGAATGTGGGGGGTGGGTGAGTGAGTGTGTGTGTGTGGGGGTAGGTGAGTGAGTGTGTGTGTGGTGAATGTGTGGTGAGTGAGTGAGTATGTGAGTGTGGGTGAGTTGAATGTGGGTGGGTGAGTTGAATGTGGGTGGGTGAGTGTGGGTGGGTGAGTGAGTGTGGTGAGGGTGGTGGGTGGTGAGTGAGTGTGGGTGAGTGAATGTGGGTGAGTGAAGCGTGGTGGGTGAGAGTGAGTGAGTGTGAGTGGTGAGTGAGTGGATGAGTGAGTTGAGTTTGGGTGAGCGTGAGTGTGGTGAGTGTGGTGGGTGTGGGTGAGTTGAGTGTGGGTGAGTGTGGTGAAGTGAGTGGGTGAGTGTGGTGAGGTGAGTGTGGGTGAGTCTCATTTTTGGATGCAATTTCTAAATTTTGTAAACTTTGTTTTTGTATTGTCATATTGCTTTACATTGCCCTACCGATATGTGACAAAGTACAGGCAGAAGCACAGTAACAGCTGCAAAAACTAAGAGCATAAATTTGCAATAACCATGTGTATACATTAATTGCATGTTTTTACATAAGAAGCAGATGTCTGTCACAATTAAATCAACAACACTACATCAGATTACAAGAAGTATGCAATACCATAGTTTTTTTAAATTATGTCTTAAAAAATCATTTTGGTGCTGTCATGCAAGTCTGTGAAATATTTCATGTTTATAGTGTGTCATTTGTTAGCTATTTAACCAAACGGGAAGGAAAAATAAGTGGGAGTTTGATGCTTTGCAAAATGGTGATTATTCCCAGTGCTATGTAGCTTGGTTCTTAATTTGACAGGAGGAGTGCAACAAAAAAGTGTCCCACTGTAAGGAGAGAAAGGCTGACAAGAAAACACTGGTCACCTGCTGTGAGCTGTCAATCACATGCAGACAATGGGTCAAATTACCCTTAGCTCTTTGACAGCTAGGGAAGGTAGGTGTGAAGTGGGAGGGGAGATGCCTTGAAGAACTAGATTTCAGCCTTCACAAAAGAAAGCAAGTTAGCATTTCTAAGAAGCAAGAGCAATAAAATGCACTTTTCAATTCTGTTCTGTAGCATTTGCACTGCTTGTGTTTGAAGTAGTCATTGAAAAAGGATAACATTTTAACCAAAAGTAGGGGACTTTAAGACAGCAGTGAATGGCTGTTAAGTCAATGAAGTGACAGCAGCTTAAGGGAAAACGTGGCAGATCTGATGCAATTTTTTGGAGACAAACAATGCATTCTGGGATACTTAGAGGCAGAGTAAACAGTCTGAATTATTTCAAAATGCCAGCCCCCATGTGGTCAGAGTCAGAAATTGCATATAAAAATATCTAAAAAGCTCTAAATAGTCCCAGAGTGCTGTTAAAATGTAGGAAACACCAAACCATGATGAAATAAATATGTTTTTTTGAGTCTGAGGGTGCGGTTGTCCTTTAAGGCTCCTATACATAGCACAAGCAAAAGCAGAAGACTATAATGCAAAGTAGAAAGGGATGATGTTGAAACAAGGGGTAAAATTGAGAAACAAGGAGAGACTGGGATTTTGAATGCAGGCTTTCAGGCCTTTGAGGAGAATAACAATAATCATATAGACTATTATATCCATAATGTGGCAGAAAATATTCTAAGAACTAAGCCAACACGGGAATAGAGAAAGGAGATTCTGCTGATAGGGATGACTGCAATTAGGGATATAGATAATGGGCAAGAGGGGGCTGGAATTTATTGAAGAAAACTGGCAAAGGAACCAAAGTATTGGGAGTAGACAACTAAAGAGCAAAAGGTAACAGAATGTGAAGAGGCCAAGAATTTATTTGGACTGCAGATTAGAGATTGTCTTCCTTATCAAGGATTGATATGAGAGTGTAGGTAAAGAGAAAGAAGTAGTGGGGTCCTAAATGAAAGACCATCACTGGTGGAGGTTTTAGTAGACTCTAGAATAGAAGCTGCAATTAAAAAAGGAATGGAGCATATAACATATTGAATGATAAGTTTAAGAGTCAATCAGAGGAGGTTAGAAAGGATTGGGAAGAGAGACTGGATAAGCAATTCACAAAGAAACAATGGGAGGATATATTTATGTCTCCCAAATATGCAACAAAATCTAGAAGAGTTGGGATTTTTGCTTGGAAATGTTTACATAGATATTTTTATACCCCAAGTAGACTCCAGAGAAATTTTCCTCAAGTAAAATAGCAAATGTTGGCGGTGTGACAGGGAAGAAAGAGGTACTTGGGAACATATTTTCTGGGAGTGTGGAGGGTTGGCAGACTTTAAGGATTCCCCGTGGGATGCACTGTCGAAGATGCTGGATGGATGGATTGGTGTGATAAGGAAGATAATTTTTTGAGCTATGATACAGAATTGGAATTGCCTACACATGCTAAGGCCTTGCTGTCTATAATTATGGTAGTTGCCAAAAATGCAATTACTAGAAAATTAAAATCAAAATCTAAATGAACTATATTAGAAGCAGTGAATATTGTAACAGAGATAAAACAACTGGAATTGAGCTCTTTAGAAAAGGGTGGGATCAAACTACACAGGAAAAATGGGAATTGTGGAAACAATACATACAGGGGAGGAATGAAGCTTAATAGAAGGCAGGACTTAAATGAGCTATGGTAATGTTTGACTGAAAATGATTGGGTAGATTATAAGTGATGTATAATGTTTGCAACTGGGAGTGTATCAGTATGGTTATCTATGTTACTATATTCGCTACTTCTAAAATAGTTGGTTTAGATTTTGATTTCAGTTTTCTAGTAATTGTTTTTTTGGTAGCCACCATAATAAAACACAGCAAGGCCTTACCATGTCTAGGAAATTCTGATTCTGTATCATAGCTCAGAAAAATCATCTCCCTCATCACACAAATCTACCCTCCCAGCATCTCTGACAGTGCATCCTGTAGAGAATCCTTAAAGTTTGCCAACTCACTCCACTCCTGCAAAATATGCTCTCAATTACCTCTTTTTTCCCTGTCACACCTCCAACAATTGCTGTCTACTGGATGAAAAAATCTTCTGGAGTATATTTGGGGTATAAAAATATCTATGTAAGCAATTCCAAGCAAAAATCCTAAATCTTCTAGTTTTTGTTGCATATTTGGGAGACATACATATATCCTCCCATTGTTTCTTTGTGAATAGCTTATCCAATCTCTCTTCCCAATCCTTTCTAACCTCCCCTGATTGATTCTTATAGTTATCATACAATATTTTATATGCCCTAATAATTATTTTTTGAATGGCAGCTTCTGTTCTAGATTCTACTAAACCTTTACCAGTGCTGGTCTTTCATTTAGGACCCCCCTGTTTCTTTCTCTTTGCCTATACTTTGACATCAGTCCTTGATAGGGATGGCAATCTCTAACCTGAAGTCCAAATACATTCTTAGCATTTTCCCATTCTATCATCTTTCTTTCTCTAGTTATTTGCTCCATATACCTTGGTTCCTTTGCCAGTTTTCTTCAATAAATTCCAGCCCCTCTTTTACCTATTGTCTATATCCCTAATTGCAGACATCTCTATTACTAGAATCTCCTTTCTCCATCCCCATGCTTGCTGATTTCTTAGGATACATTCTTCTAATTTATATAGTATTCTGTATGATTATTGTCATTCTTAAAGGCCTGTAGCCAAAATTCCAGTTTCTCCTTGTTTCTTGAGCTTTCCCCTGTTTCATCATCACCTCTTTCTACTTTGAATTATAGTTGTCTGCTTGTGCTATGTAACTGCGTAGTTCTGAAATACCCCCTCAAATCAGGAAATCCCAATCTGGCCTGTTCTACTAGAAGAATCAGCTTATCCCACTTGACTCTTCCCTTCTTCCCCTCCCAGATAAAGTCCTTCAGCTCTTTATTATTTGCTATCCACAACTTCTTCCCTGGTTGATAAAAATATGCCTGACCTATGTATAAGACTAATGGGACTGAAAACATTTTAACTGCTTGTATCTTATTATCCATATCCATATAACAAAGCTTCCATTTTCTCAATTTTTGTATTATTTTTTATTTAGTCTCTTCCCACATATCCTTAGCTACCACATCAGAATCAGTTTTAATCCATACTCCTAAATATTTAATTTTATCATGTCCCTATAAATAAGGCTATTGCTGAACCAATTTGTGTGTGGGTACATAATTTACTGATATTGCCTTTGATTTAGCTTCATTAATTTTGTATCCTGAAAAGGTTTGAAACTGTCTCAGAATGTTCCATGAGACTGTAATGTCTCTTTGTGATTTTTTTCAGGTATAAAATAATATCATCTGCAAATAGAGTCAGCTTTTTTTTGACTACCATAACAATTATAACCTTGAATTTCTGAGTCCCTTATTTTCTTTGCCAATGGTTCTAAATATAATGCATAACAAAGAGGAAAGAGGACATCCCTGCTTGGTTCCTCTGCTCATGCAGAAATGATCACAGAGGACCCCACCCATTTTAATTTTCACCTCTGATCCCTCATATATCCTCCTAATCAACCTTATATTTTTTTTTTCAGGAAATGCAAATGCTTCCATTGCCCAGCTCATAAAGTCCCAGCTTACTCTGTCAAATGCTTTCTCTGCATCAAGACAACCAACAACAATGGTATTTTCTTACATTTTGCTTCCCTCTGGATCATCAGTGTTCTGTTAATGTTGTCAAATGTTTGCCTCCACTTCATAAAACCACAGTGATCCATATCTATCAACTTTGACATTATATTTGTCATTTCTTTAGCCATTATAGACAAGAACACTTTATAATCATGGTTTAGTATTGACATGGGCCTGTATGAATCTGTGTCCAATGGATCTTTACTCTCTTTAGGTATTACAGCTATCACTGCTTTCTTCAAGGATTATAGTACTTCTCCTCCTCTTAAAATACTGTTAAACAAAACTTTCCAGATCATTATCAGGTGCTTTCTGCAAGAATACCATCTTTTCCTCTGGACTTTCCTATAGATAGAATATGCATCAGAATTGTTATCTCATCTCCTCCTATCCTAACCATTAGTAATTGAGCCTCATCTACCTTTGAGCATGGCATATTTAATTCTTCCATAAACATTTCCATTTGTATCTTTTCTTGATTTCCATATTTCTCTGCTTGATAGAGACTTTCATAGAATTTCTGAAATATTTTTAATACGTCTACAAGAATTCCGTGGAGGTATTTCTAATACCTCTACAGGAACTCTTGTTACCTTCCTTGTTATAGGCTCCCTAAGTTTGGTGACAACCCTTTCTACTTTTTGTTGCCTGAGTAATTGTGCTAAACGTTTTTGTGCTTTATTGTTATTATAAAAAACAGTTGCTTAACAGTAGTCTATTGTCAATGTAATCCCTTATTTTCTCCTTAGCATTCTGCAATGGATCCTATTTTTATTCTGTGAGTTTCCCCCTATTCTGCATTACGTTAACATTTGTCAGTCCCTCCAAATAATTCTTGTTACTTCTCACCATAGCTTCCTTTCTATTTCCACATTATTTTTAAACTACATCTTAATTTTATCCCACTCCCTAGCTATATTTTCAGAAGGCATTTCCATCCTCTCTAATAGCTCCTAAATAATCTCCATTACCCATTCATTAAATTCCTCTCTTTTCTTGTTGAAAACAAATTTATTAGATTTTAAGTATAAGTAAACAAATACATATAATTTTTACATAAATTCAACTCTTGATATAGAAATAATTAACAAACACAGCATAACTAAAGTATTTACAATGACATCCACATATAGATAACACCTTAGCAATATTGAATATTATTGATTCTATACTCAAACATATTCTTTTTCTCATAAACTTTGTAAGTTATTCCACATGATAAATGGAAAAGGGTTTCTGAGGGATCTTGATTTAATAGTTATTAATTCTAAATGACAAACCTCAATAATAATATTTTTAAATTCATAAAATGAGGGAGCGACATCTGCTTTACAATTCCTTGCTATGACCTTTCTAGCAGTACGAACTCACTACACCAATGTAGAAAACGCTAAGTTTATTACAAACAAGATAAAGCTTTCGGGAAAACTCCCTTCATCACTATAAAATACATTTAAAACAACCTTCTTTTTATATTTAAAAAAGCACAAACACATGACACAACCAACAAATAACAATTCACATCCAATTAGCAGCAGGAAGTACTTAAAACCTTATCTTAAAACTATATAACAATACATTATATGATAATATATATTAATAAAATTCAATCTTAATAATATACCACTCTAAGTCTGTATGTAATATATTCAATATTATTTATACCGCTTTTGTCTGGCACCGTAGCCATTTGCCACCCAAATTTTCCACCCAATCTATAATAGCAGTTATTCACCTACTATCCCCATAGAATAAGTAGTGTTGAACATGAATAGATAACTCATAAACTAACATTCACTTTTTCTTTGTACATAACTTAAACACATAGTACAATGTCATATAGTAATGTAAAATAAACAATGAGCTTATAGTTCCAAATATCCTACATTTTTATATCCTTGTAGGTATAAAAGAATACCGTAATAACATACTAAGCAATGTCATTTTCAACTTAAATATCTTAATATAGATCATAATAATTACAAAATCATAACACATCAAACTTTCTGATTATCCAGTATACCAGAGAGTAATCAGCTAAGTTGTTTATAAAGTCAAATTCTACTATAATAAGTACTAATTATTAGCCAATAGAGATATACTATAATAGTGTGAGCATTCAGGAAAGAAATAGAAGTTAATTTCTTCTTTTGTTTCTTCTTTTTCCCCTTCTCACCTTCTGTAAAAATAAGAAAAATAATTTAGATTTCACGTTTCCCTAGTAAGTATCTGAGTAATTATTCAAATATTGAGTATTATACAGAGACTTCAATCAATAACTACTTGCTAGACAACCTCATATTTAAAGTGGAATAAACTGTAAACTAACTATTTTGCGTATTTACAGAACCAAAAGACACATAAATGAACTAATCAGCAACATGAAAATGTACAATGCTCCATTGTTTTCTGTCTAGATATTTCATATTACTAACACACATTTATGTTATTTACTGTTTGAAAATGGCTATGAAACATTTACTAATGCTTATAATATGTAAAACACTCTACAAATGATTGTTATGTTGAGGTGTTTACATCACAACCCCTCAATAACAAATCATTACTTCATTTGTTTCTTCTTAAATGTTATATATGCATTATATATTATATAGGTGTACTGATCTTTCCAGTAAAATAGCGGAGTTGCATATATTAAATGTGTAACACTAACTATCTTTTATTAACTTTATAACACTATTTCCTTTGTTATAAAAATGGATATCATATATTCAGCAGGTTAGAAGCACTTAGAAATAAGGCAGGTTACAGCACTGAAAAGGAAAAAAAAAACAAAAACAAAAACAAAAAAAACTTTCATTCATACTGCTTTTGTTTCATTTAAATAATTCAGCCTTCAAAACTGGATTAGTGAGTAAGCAATCGCGCAAGATATATTAAACATTTAAACAGTTAACCATTATATAGAAATTTAAGCTTACTTTTCTGTTTTTTATGTTATTTTAGTTTAGAGTTTTTCACATTTTAAGTTATTCGCGATATCACATTGTTTTTGGTCACATATTTGCATCATCATGGTTCATAGTTCATTTGGTGCAATTATGCATAATTCCCAAAGTCACGTATGCTTGTCAAGTATGCGGCTGGCTCAAGACTTGATCCCTTGAGCCCAAATATCCAGAAGGAAACACATAGACAATTCTATTAGGAAAAAACTGTAAGTGTTTTTCTCTTTTTATGAAAAAAAAATAAGTCTGGAGCTTAGGTGACTGTTCGCAGAGATGCAGATTTCTACTTGCAAGCAGTATGTGACTCCACATGTTTTTAAGCATAGAAACAAATGTCCTATCATGCAAACAAACATTCTACAACACAAACAAAGATTATATATCGAAAATTCATATAACTGGAAGATAAGAAAATATATGAACATCTTTACTAAACTTATTTTTTTATAACTTCTTAAGCTGATAACTTTCTTTTTTTCTTCAATTTAAATATAAAACATATTTTAAACCATATGGATTTTGTTAGATGTCCAATGATATAAAGCATCTGAAATCCATTTAATACAGAACAATATCCCAAAACTGTGTAATTGGGCAGATATTCAGATAAGGATGTATTCCCAGTATTACTTATTCTTCATTTTCTTCTTTTTTCAGAAGTTTTCCAAGAAGCACCTTCTGCCATTCTCTTTAATGAGGAGTTAGCCCATTCCATATCTTCAATTTTGTCCAATATTTTATTTGATCGTACAAATACCAGTGCAGAGTCTAAGTCCTCAAAATTCTTGGGACCATCATGCAGAAATATCCTTAATCTGGCTAGAAAGAAAAGATGACTTTTAATCTGGGTTTTTTTGAGTTCTTTAATTAATGGTAGAAACAGTTTTCTTTTGGCAATAACCATTGGAGAATAGTCATTATCAAAGCGGATGGTAGCATCTTTTATTTTTATAAGTGCTTTAGTTCAAGCAGTTTTAAGAACCATTTCTATATCATGTGATGACAAAAATCTTACTATAACTGATCTAGATGAGGATTTATTAGTTTTAGAAGGTATTAAAGATCTGTGAGCTCTTTTGATGCGATAGGATAGAGCTTCTAGTAAATCAAGTACATCAGGTAACCAAGAAGATAAAAAATCTTACCAAGTTGTTTTCTTTAATGTTTTCTGGTAAACCAAAGATTCTTGTGTTATTTCTGCGTGACCTATTTCCTAGGTCATCTACTTTTGTTTGAAGTAATGTATTTTGCTTTAGTATAAATTTTATATTATTTTCTCCTTCTTGTAGCCTACAGTTCATATAATTTAAGCCTTCTTCATTTCCTGATATTTGTGCTTTTTTGTTGCCAAAGATCTTCATGCAATAATTCCACATTGAAATTGTCCAGCTTTACATCCATTTTGTCTATTTGTATTGATAATTCCTGGATATTAGTAAGCAAAGATTGTAGATCCTTTATAAGAGTAGTTTCCTGATGGGTTGCCTTTGAAAAGCTCATTCTGAAAGCCAGTGATGAGATACATTTTCCAAAGTATTTTTTGACCGGAAAAAAGGCTGAATAGAGGCAATTTTTTTAATAATCCCAGAGAATACTAACTTATAGTATAGTGTATAAAAAAAAATCTTCTAGGATTAATTTTGAAAAAAAAAATCTGTCATAGAAGTTTAACTTCGCAGAGCTGAAAAAAGCTGCTGCTATCTAGAGCACATCTTGGCCATGCCAAATTCCTCTCTTTTCTACAGATAGGTAGAAAGTGTCAGTGTCTCATTTTTATTTCATTATCCTGTGTTTTTATTTTAGTTATTATTGGCGCATGATCTGAAATAGTTATTCGGTGCATATCAATACCTTCAATTAAAAGCATATGTTCTTCTGAAATGTAAATTCTGTCTGGCCTAGCTCAGTTTTTATATCTTGGGGAATAGTATGTAAATTCACTCCAAACTCCTATTACTGAATTCACATATTCCCTGTCAAATATCTTCATAAATTTAAACCTTCCAGATTATTATCATTTTTCCCCTTCTAATTTCCAAGCTTCCACAGGAATACCATCTATTCCTAGAGACTTTCATGTAGCTTGGTTATACATCACAATTTTTATCTCATCTCCTCCTATTCTAACTGTTAGTAATTGAGCCTCATCTACCTCTACCCTAGGCATATTTAAGTCTTCCATAAACATTTCCATTCATATCTTTTCTTGATTTCCATATTCTCTGCTTTATACAGACTTTCATAGAATTTCCAAAATATTTCAAATAATTACCTCCCTTGTTATAGGCTCCCTAAGCTTGGAGATAACCCTTTCTACTTTCTGTTGCCTGATTCATTGTGCTAAAAGTTTTTGTGCTCTAGTGGTATTATCAAATAACAGTTGCTTAACAGCAGTCTTTCTAAACTTGTTTATATTATCGAGGTAATACCTTATTTTCTGCTTAACATTCTGCAGTTGATCCTCTTCTTGTTCTGTAAGATTCCCCCTATTTTGTAAAACTTTAGCATTACAGTGAGCTTATCGAAGGAAGGACACTCAGCAAACTCGGAGCTACAATATATAACATTAAGTATCCTGCTTTTTTGTTTATTTTGTTCTTTATTTCTTTGTTGTTTATAGCACTTTGTGTACTGTGTATTTTTTCTAGCTAGTTTCACTGTGTGTGAGGTATTAACTGGAAATTGTCCACTCTTATTAAGCATCTGTTGGGTTGTTTGTTTATGATAACTTGTTGCAGTTAAACTCTTTTTTCTAGTGGCTCCTTTAGCTGTTTAAAACTTTCATTTAAAGGCTCACTGCTGCTTTTCAGCTGGGAGTAACACTTCTGCAGTTTGTTCTAAGTAGTGTGGATATTTGTAGCATTTCCATATTCAGGCTTGTATTTGGGCCTAGTGTTTGTGGAGGCTGTGTGTCTGAGTACATAATTCAGGGACATCTTGTTTTAGCCAAAGCCATCAGGCATTTCAGTGAGAGAGAATTGTTTGAGGTCATTGGCTGACTGAGGTCTCCTGGACTACAGCTTAGACTAAGCACCTCATTGGTTCTTTTGAGATTTCTTTCTTAAAAGCTGTCTCAGGTTTCAACTTTCTGTTACCTAAGAAGCTCAGTTGTGAGTGTTCAGCCATTTTACAGTGAGCTTATCGAAGGAAGGACACTCAGCAAACTCAGAGCTACAATATATAACATTAAGTATCCTGTTTTTTGTTTATTTTGTTCTTTATTTCTTTGTTGTTTATAGCACTTTGTGTACTGTGTATTTTTTCTAGCTAGTTTCACTGTGTGTGAGGTATTAACTGGAAATTGTCCACTCTTATTAAGCATCTGTTGGGTTGTTTGTTTATGATAACTTGTTGCAGTTAAACTCTTTTTTTTTCTAGTGGCTCCTTTAGCTGTTTAAAACTTTCATTTAAAGGCTCACTGCTTCTTTTCAGCTGGGAGTAACACTTCTGCAGTTACCTCCCTCCCTGTTGGTATAGTGTTTTTATAGTTGGTGGCTTTGCAGTTGCCCGCCCCTAGTGTAAATTTGATCTGGGACCCTCCTCCCAGTCTAGTGTCATTACCTCATTCTACCCAGTACAGGGAGAGCATTTGAGAAGGCCAATCAGCTTAGTTTCTGCTACTCCTTTCTCTCTTTCCAAAAAAAAAAAAAAATACTGTATTTGTGTTTTTTCTTACTTTATTTTGCTCTTGCGTCATCTTAAAAGTACTCCATTGTATTTATTACTGCTTGGTGTAACTCATTGTAAGCCTTTTAGTTTAAGCACCTGGGCTTCAGACCAATTTTACATTAGGAAGGTTTGTGGTCTGCACTGTAGTGGCAGAACAGGTAGCTTAATTCCTTCTAAGTTGGGAACTGCTGATTGAGGGCTCAGTGTCTGTTATTCTAAAAGTGTATTAATTCTGGTTTAAGCACTTGGGCTTGAGGCCAGTTATTTTACATTAAGAGGGTTCGTGTTCTGCACTCTTGTGGGAGGAGAGGCTGGACTCTGTCCTTCTGAGCTGGGAATTTCTGGTTAAAGCTTATAGTGCCTGCATATTTGAACTGCTTCTTACTGAAATTGGTATACCTCGTTTGCTGTAGCATAGACTAGATCCAGACCTGCTGAATCTAGCATTGTTTGTATAACTTGAGCACTAATCCAGGCATTTTTTAAAGTATTCAGTTGTATTTATTACTGCTGGTGGTAACTTGATTAAAGTGTAGCTATCATTTCTAAGTCTTTTGGATTAAGCACTTGGACTTCAGACCAGTTGTTTTACATTAGGAAGGTTTGTGGCCTGCACTGTGGTGGCAGGACAGGCAGCTTACATCCTTCTAAGTTAGGAACTGCTGATTGAGAGCTCAGTGTCTGTTATTCTAAAAGTGTATTAGTTCTGGTTTAAGCACATGGGCTTCAGGCCAGTTATTTTACGTTAGGAAGGATTGCGGTCTGCACTCTTGTGGGAGGAGAGGCTGGACTCTGCCTTTCTGAGCAAGGAATATCTGGTTAAAGGCTTATAGTGCCTGCATATTCTAACTGTTTCTTACTGAAATTGGTACACCTTGTTTGCTGTAGCATAGACTAGATCCAGGCCTGCTGAATCTAGTTTTATTTGTATGCTTGTTTGTTTATTTCCCTGAAACACTAATTCCACCTAAAACGCGGCCTTTTAGCACTTCTGTGGATCCCTAGTGATATCTGCATTGCTTACTGTACTTATTTCCTTGTTTCACTTGTAAGAAAGTTACTGTTTGTCGTTTTTGCATTTAGGTTACCTGTAACACATTGCATTTAAGTTACCTGGCACTTGCTCACTAAAGCAATTATATAAGTCAGGTCTAAAAAAATTAAAAGCACTACACCCTCACAAACTCCCCTTGAGTACCTTGTTCCCCATTGGCCCTTTTTTCAATTATAAAGGAATTCCCAATACTATTCTAGCATGTCCAAAGGTCAGTTGTCAATCTCCTCTCCGGTCCAGCAGGTGAATCTGGGAATCTTGAGGCAATGTTACAACTGCCTCATGTACACAGACAACCCTCTCCTCCTCCCAACAAATTCCAACACATGTGAGAGATGCAACCATATAGCCAAACTGGAGGCTAAGCTCTCTCAACTCAGTACTGGCATAACCAGTCAGGAGGAGAAGGAAACCACACTCACTACAATTCCAGTCTCACATAGACCTACCACGACAACAAACCAAACACATAAACACACAAAAACATACTCGGAGGCTCTAAATAAAAATCTGCCTAAGCAGCAGAGACCTCCAAAGCAGACACCCAAGCAACCGCTACCCCAAAACAAAACACGTGCAACACATAACTCACAAAGCCAGTGTGCCGAACAGTCACAGCCCTTAAGGCTAAACAACACACCTGATACACTTGTAATAGGTGACTCTATCGTCAGGCACACTGGCGTCCCGCTCACCAGGCTGAACAAGGAGAGGGTCACGGTGAGCTGCCTGTCGGGCGCTAGGATCCGCCACATAACACAAGCACTCAGGTCACTCCAAGGCAAGTACAAATATGACTCAGTCATTGTCCATGCTGGTGTGAATGACCTGAGACGTACCTCCCTGGACTACATGAAAAGAGACATAGAGGAGCTTTCTGAGCATGTAGCCCAGGCCGGTATGACCCTGACCTTGAGTAGCATCTTACCCTCACCAAGAATGATGCCACAATATGAAGACAAGATGATCAATTTCAACAATTGGCTTAAGTGTTGGTGTCATTCAAAGGGGATCCAATGCCTGTCAGCCTGGGATGACATGCTCAACAAGCCCCGATGCTTCGCTAGGGACGGCTTGCACCTGTCACCCCTGGGCTTTCGGATATTGGCAAAGGCTCTTGCTACCCCCATAGTGCCTTTTTTAGGCAAGGCTCAAAAGACAAACCCACCTCCATAGGTATCACAAGGGATAAGAAACTAAGAGTAATGCTACTCAATGCCAGAAGTCTAAACCTCAAGATGCACTTTTCGAAACTCTCCTTAGCATGGAGAACATCGATATCTGTGCAGTAACAGAAACCTGGTTCAAGGCTTCCGAGAGCACCCCAGCACTACCAGGTTATACCTCATACCATACTTTTCGCCCCCAAAACTTGGACCGAACCACAAAAGGAGGGGGAGTATCAATATTCGTCAAAGATACCCACACCTCCAGGTTGGTGGCACAGCACGAAGCATCAGAGACTATCCATGTGCAACTAACTGTGGGTAAAACTGCCTTCCAGTTTATAGCCTGCTACAGACCACCCTCCCAAACACAGGAACCCCACTTGGCCTTCCTGAGAATACTGGAAAATATGAAGGTCTTTCCAAACACCATTATATTGGGTGACTTCAACTACCCAAACATAGACTGGGAGCATTACTCTAGCTCCAACACCCTAGCCCAAAGGTTCCTAGAATTTATAAACTCAAATGCTATGGAACAACTTGTTACCACTCCCACAAGAGGGGAAACATACTGGACCTGATCATCACCAACATGGGGACACTATGCTCCAGACCAGAAGTGTATCCCTCACTGGTAAGATCAGACCATAAACTAATCTCACTGGATATTCACATCCTCACCCCACCCCCTGCCCAGAAAACCACAGTGAAAAACTTCTCTAAAGCAAATTTCACACGCCTCAAAACCGAGGCAAAATCCTTCAAAGCCCCCGGGCCTGTGGAAAATACGGCCCAGACCACAGAATCCTTTATAAACGCATTCTATGAACACCTTCAGGAATGCATGGATCATGCAATCCCAAATAAAACCAAGACCCAATCCTCCAAAGGCAGACGTCCTGTCTGGTGGACCCCAGCCATAAACAAACTATACAATAGAAGGAGGAAGCTACTACATGATAGAGCAAAATCCCAAAAGGAAGGCATCTCTGATCAGTATTAGCAAAAACTATGGGCACTCATAAAATCGTCTAAGGCCAGCTAGAGAGAAAAATTGCACAGGACACTAAGGATAATCACAAGGCTTTCTTTAGTTATGTTAGGAACCTGGGTGGGAATTCCCAGATATGCTCAGAATTAGTCCAAAATGACACAAAATATACCGAGCCCACAGACATTGCCAACATCCTAGCTGACAGGTTCAGTGCAAACTTCTCCCTTCTCTCCCCACCAAAAGAGCAAATATCTATCCCAACAGAGTGCTGACCCCCTGACATCTCAGATGCTCAGGTAAGAGCCGCCCTCTCCAAAGCAAAAACACAGCATCAATGGGACCAGATGGTGTCCCGGGCTGCGTCCTACATGAACTCCAAGAAGAGCTAAACCCAAACATAAAACTACTGTTCAATCTTAGCCTTACTACAGGATATGTACCCAAAGAGTGGCGTACAGCAACAGTGGTCCCTCTCCACAAAGGTGGTGCCTCAACGGATCCTGGAAACTATCGCCCCATAAGCCTGACTAGCTTGGTCTGCAAAGCTATGGAAAGGATCATCATGGACCTCATAAATAAAGATATTGGGGACCTGCAGACACTGGATCCTACCCAGTTTGGCTTTGTTAAGGGCAGATCCTGCCTCTTAAACCTGGTTGATTTCTTTGAAACAGTCACCAAGGCCATTGACGATGGGAAGGTGGTCCACACAGCCTACCTGGACCTCGCAAATGCCTTCGATACAATACCCCACTCGGGCATTATAGATAAGCTCACCAGCTTAAATATAAACCCCTATGTCACTAGATGGGTTGCAAACTGGCTCAAGGACAGAACCCACATGGTTAGAATTGCTGGAGCCATGTCAGACTCCAAACCAGTTACAAGTGGCGTCCCACAAGGCTCAGTCCTGGGACCTCTCTTGTTCGGTATATATTTCTCGGTACAGGCCAACACAGAAGGACTGTGGCTGACCAAGTTCGCAGATGACTGCAAACTGGGTGCCATAATCAACTCTCCAGCCGACACAAGCATCCTCCAAAAGGGCCTCATAGAAACAGACAACTGGTGCCAGAGCCATGGCCTCAAGCTAAACGCCAAAAGTGTATAGTCATCCCTTTGGCAAAAACAAAGTGCCCACAAATTACCACATAGGTGGTAATCCATTAAGTACAGAAGAAATCATTAGGGACCTGGGGACCCAAGTTGATAGCAATCTCTCATTTGACAACCATGTGGCCAAAGTGGTTAGAAAAACATTTTATATAGCCCACCTAATCATGAAGGGATTCACATCTAGATCAGGGGAGGTCATCGTACCTCTTTACTCATCCCTCATCAGGCCCATAATTGAGTACAATGCCCCTTTTGGGATGTACCTTACCAGACACCTGCAGCAACTGGAAAGACCCCAAAAGTACCTCACCAAGAGGATCAAAGGGCTCAAACAGATGCCATATGCTGCCCGGTTAAAGAAACTCCAGTTCTACTCAGTGGCATACCGCCTGCTCAGAGGTGATCTGTGCCTGACGTATAAAGCCATGTCCAACCCAGAATTAATGGACATGCTGCACCTCAGAAAATCCAAATCCCATCGAGCTACGCGCTCAAGAGACTTGAACCTCAGCACTGAAATAAATAGGACATGCTGGAGGGACAGATTCATAACCCAGAGGCTCCCTTCACTCTGGAATAAAATCCCAGTCCAGGTTAGGCAGAGTCCCACATTGACTCTCTTCAAGAGGAATCTTGATGAGTAGATGGGAGATCGTAGGTTTACCCCAGCTATCACTTCTGTGTCACTGTTAGATAGAGGCACAGTATACTAACCTCAAAAAACGCACAGCAAAATTAATTTAAAATGGGTGGCGAAAGCCAAACACACTCTGGCTAGGCTTATAAATGCCCTAGGGCAGATAGCCTAGTATGAACCTTTGAACCTATGAACCTATTTGTCAGTCCCTGTAAATAATTCTTGTTACTTCTTAACCACAGCTCCCTTTCTTTTATTTCCACCCTATTTTTAAATTCCACCTTAATGTTATCCCACTTTCTAGCTATAATTTCAGAAGTAATTTCTGGCCTCTTGAATAGCTCCTGAAAAATCTCTACTACCCGTTCCTTAAATTCCTCTCTTTTCAACAGATAGGTGAGAAAGTGCCAGTGTTTCATTTTTATTTACTTACCCTATGTTTTTATTTTAGTTATTATTGGTGCATGATCTGAAAATAGTAATTGGGTGCTTATGAAGACCTTCAATTAAATGAACATGTTCCTGTGAAATGTAAATTCTGTCTAGCTTAGCCCATTTTTTACATATTGGGGAACAATATGTAAATTCATTCCAAACTCCCATTACTGAATTCATATCTTCCATGCCAAATATTTTCATAAATGTCTTCAAAAATCTACCTGCCTTTGTTATAATTTCCCTTCTGGGCCCCCCAGACACATCTTCACTGCTGCAAATTAAATTCCATTCCCCACCTGTAAGTAATATTTCTTGTTGAAAACTCATTATTTCTTCCAGAATGTTCTCATTTTTTAGCAGTTTTAGATGGAATATAAATAAATGCAAGTGTAATCCTCCTTCCTTGACAGTAGTCCATTAGCACTACAAATCTGCCATTATTATCTTTTTTATCATCTCCTGTCACTATTGGAGCTCCTCTTGCAATTAATATAAGTACTCATGTTTTCCTTTGTCCCAGATAGTCTGCTGAATAACCATCCTGAAAACCTTGCGTTATCAAATTCACAAGTTCATTTTTTTCCAAGTTCACTGTTCTTTCTATTTTGTATTTATCTGTGAGACCATGACATTTGAATAAATTACAGAAGGCATCATTGTATTAAAAAGGTATTATTCTCACCTTTTATGTGTAACACCTTTTTTGTTAAATGTCTAGTTTCAGCTTTTGTGTTACATGCATACACTGTTTGGCAGGTTGAACTTTTATATAGTTGTTTCTTGTCATATCCATTTGATCCTATGTTATATCTTACAAACATTTTGTTTTATTGAAAGCCCTCAAATTAAAAAACAAACAAATAAACCCCAATACCCCCAAAACCTATTATTTTAATACTAACACACCAAACTATATACATCTTCAAATACTAAATTTTACGCTCCTAATAGGAACACATATCCTAAACTGACAGCCTCACTGATAGACCTGAGTTAACCTAAAAGAAAGGTTATCCATGCTAAGATGCATGGTGCAGCCTGTGCTTCTAAGTGCTAACTAGGCTTTATCTTATCTTTATATCTCTCCCAGCTGGCAAAACCCCCGAATGCTTTCAGAAAACATTATCTCCTAGCCAGTTTCTCTTTTCTTTTTCCCCCAGCAAATCACTCTCCACCATACTGTAACCAATTTCTCTTTATCAGATTGTCTCCATGGAGACATGAGAACCATACAGCCAATTTCTCATTATCAGATTGTCTTCATGGAGACATAAGAACCAGTCAATTTATCTTTATCAGATTGTTTCCATGGAGCCATGAAGCCAGGTACAGATTTGTTACTAAGCATACAATCATTTGCTAGAAAAAAAAGCCTCATAATATTCAATATTCTTTTTCATTTACTTGCTTTCTCTTAAAACTTGTAACTAAATCAATCTAAGGTTTTTAATTTAGTCACTCCCCCATGGAAGATTGAGAGAAAGCACATTCATTTTTCTTTTATCCTGCTCTTTTAACAAGGCTTTTTTACATTGCAGTGCCTACATATCTTAAAAGTAGACAAGAAGAAAGAGAGGGGGAGAAAGAAAGCAAAAAAAGAACAGCAGTACCTATTTACAATCCCCATTATACTTAAAAAATACTGATAAAACTTTACTTTATAGCATGCAAAGAAAACTATATATCACAAAAATAGTACTATTAAGGAAAATATTTTCTTTCCTTCCCCTCCCCAAAGCATTTTTCCAAATATTAATAACATGAAGTAGGGCATACACTTTATAGTCCTCCACAATTCCAAAAAATTCTGAGAAATTCCGATATTTCCAGATTTTCCTGTTCTGTCATATCTCACAAATATAATTATTGCATTGTAATCCCACATTAAGTTACTGGTTTCATTATTGTTCATCTCCATCTCCCAAATCCTGTATATGCTTCATTTCCTATGTCCTCATGATTTTTCTAGCCAATTATCGGCATCCCTTCCTTCTCTCCAACATTTTCCATTGAAATAGTGGAAAAGGTTTCACAGGTACACTATGTCTGTGGTCTTTATTACAAGAAGCAGAATCTCCTTCTGTTTCACAGCTCACTTTTTGTTGGACAAACTTTTGTATTTCCTCCTTTGTATGTAGTTCATCAAAAATAATTTTGTCCTTCCAGGGAAGAATACTTTGAAGATGGCTGGGTACAGAACTTTGAATCTCACACCTGCATCTTGACATTCCCTAAATAGTGGAATGAATTTACTCCTTTTCTGCCTAGTGTATGAGTAATCATTCTCCATAAACAATCTGCGGTCTCCCACTTTTAGTATTTTGTCCTTCTGCCACAATTTTGTCAGAATCAACTCCTTCTAGTGGTAGGATTGCATTTTTACTATTAAAGGTCTAGTTTGCTTTCTCATAGCCAGGTTTGGAGCATGCACATGTTGTGCCCTTTCAACTAACAACTCCTGCTGTGGAATATCAGTCCAGTTGATTATTTGTTCTTTCATAACATTAATGCAGTCTGTTTCTTCCAGCTTATCTGATATAGCTGAAAAATCTCAGGTTTTGCCTATGTGCTCTATCCTGTAATTCTATTATTTTTGAAACATTTCTTCCTGAGCAGTCTCATATTCAGCCAGCTTTTTCTTCATTTTAATCTCTGATTTTTTGCAGCTTTATCACCTCATCTGAATAAGGGCAGGATTCACGAAGGCTTGCATGGAGTCTAAGAGTAGTGTAAGACTCCATACAGCCCTTGTGATCCAGGAACAGCCCAAAATTCTGTGTAAGAGACCAGCTAAAGCGTCTCTTACACGGACTGGGCGTGGATATGCTAATCACCTCACTTGCAGCCAAAAGGCATGCAAATGAGGTAGATTAGCGATCCACGAAGCTGAAACCAGCCCGTGTAAGACTCGTGTTAGCTGCAGAAATGTACTCAGTTGACAACTGAGTACGTTTCTGCAAATAACACAATGGAGCCATGTCAGCTCCAAATAAAGGGTGCATATGTGTCAGGCAGCATGCCAATGGCCAAATATGTGGCCATTGGCAAGGTACCCTGATGCAAATATGATAAAAAAGTAATTTTTTTTTTTTTGGCGATCGCCGATCTTTAAACGCAGCGCAGCCTCTCGTAAATGGGCTGCGCTATATAAAACATAAAAATGAAGGTTATAAACCCACAAATGTGGGTTTTATGCAATACATGTATTTACAATGCAGGGACCAGCAGACCAAAAACAACATGGCCACCGTTTAGTGGTTGCTAAGGGGGGAAGCTGAGTCTAAGACATGTAACTAAGCATTAGTAGGCAATCTTATGTAAATGAGTGTTAGGATACTGAATCCCACTGTCACATAGCAAATGAGCACATTCCGAGTAGTGTAAGAGTTTCATAAGGGGGAGGAACAGAGTAGGAGATAGGTGACATCACAGGGGGGAATGGCAGAAGGAAATGCAGTTCATTGGAGGACAGTGTTACGTGACAGATGTCAGACACATCATGGAAAGAGGAGTGCCACAAGATAAACATGGGAAAGTCAAGAAATGGAAGGTGTACACTGTCGCCAACACCAAAGTTTCTTGCTGGGCGTGCATGCGCACGTGTGCACACCAGGAGGCGCGAGTAGGGCAGTGTGCGCTCGTGTAAGGCAGACTGAGCATGTGGGAGCCTGTTGGCAGACTTGTAAGACTGTTTGCACTGGTGTGCGCGCGTTTTAACCCGAATAAGTAGATTCTAAACTGTGTAAGCATGTGTGCGTGCGTGTAAGTCACTGTGAGTGTGTTTCCATTGGTATGCGCGTTGCTCCCCCCTGAGGAAACAGAAAGGAAAAAGGAAGCAACAGAAATAGTAGAAAGCTAGCAGGGAATACTGCTGGAGCTAGCAGGTGAAAACAATTAGAAGCAGGCAATTACACAGGCAGAATACTAGCCCAGCCCAACACTTAAAACTCTGCAAACAGCAGTGCAGGATGTTTCTCTCATGAGACACTGCAAGACAGGAGTAAGCTATTAGAAGTGAAAACTGAAAAAGCTTCACTCAGAGCAGAAATGCTAGGGGTTGCCATAGCTGTCATAAGGAGACATAGGCGACTTGCTGAGGGTGGTGACAATGCAAATGCTTCCAGACAACCCACAGTGAGGAGATGGAGAAGAGTGTACAGACCCATGGTCACCTACCAGGGGTTACATGAGCAGGAGATAGTGGAGCACTATAGAGTGGACAGAGACCTCCTGCAGCAAATTGTTGAGCTTTGCAGGCCACGCCTCAGACACAGAACCAACAGAGGGGAACCCATCCCAGTGGAAACCAAGGCATGTGTTGGCCTAAGAATACTAGCAACAGGTACCTTCCAGAGACCAACTGGTGATATGATGGGGATATCACAGGCATCAGCCTCCAGGGTACTGCACCAGTTCCTGGATGCCATGTCAGCACATGTCGATGATCATGTATATTTCCCCAATGCCCTTGAGGTATTGGCCAGCAATATGCGTCTCTTCCAACAAATAGCGGAATACCCTGAGGTAGTGGGTGCAATAGACTGCACACACATATGCATCAAAGCACCAGCCGGTGAGCGGGGTAGGGCCTACATTAAACACAAGGGCTTCCCCTCCATCAACTGCCAGGTCGTGTGTGATGCCCATGGCATAATAATGAATGTGTGTGCTGGCTGCCCTGGAGGCTACCATGATTCCCATATCTGGCATCTGACGCAGCTGTACCAGACATTTGCCAGTGGGGACATCCCACATGGTCCCTTAGTAGGGGATGCTGGATATGCACTGGAGCCGTGGCTGATGACACCCATCAGAAATGCACACACACCTGAACAGGAATGCCATAATGAGGCACACACACAAACACGAAATGTAATCGAGCGTGTGTTTGGGCTGCTCAAGTCATGGTTCCGGTGCCTGGATACATCTGGTGGAGCCTTGCAGTACTCACCAACTACATGTACCCAAATTGTCATGGTATGTGCTATGCTACATAATATGATTCTGCGAAAATAGCTGCAGCAGGATCACCATAGGGCTGGGCCAAACAGCCCCCCACCATTGCCAAGTCAATCACAGGCAGAGCGTGACTCGGAGGAGGAACAACCTGAGCCTGCCCCAGTAGGCAGAAGGAGGCATGCCCAGTATGCCTTGGCCTTGGCAAAGCGGCAACGCATAGCACATACACTGGCTCAATAGGGACCCTGGAAATGATACCTCTCTCCAACTCACACATATAGTAAAAGGGACGCCTAAGTTGACACAACCTGCTTTCAAACATGTACAGGGAGTGTAGTATGTGCATCCAACATAGGCAGCCCTGCAGCACCACCTGAGGCATGATTGCCATGTGTTAAGCAATGTAACACCATGTAGTATATGCAAACTTGATGACTCTGTCTAACATCCTACCCTCACCAAGCATGATGCCACAATATGAAGATGAGAGGATCAATTGCAATAATTGGCTGAAGTATTGCTGTTAGTCAAAGGGGATCCAATGTGTGCCAGCCTGGGATGACATGCTGAGCACGACATGATGCTCCACCTGCTAGGGGTGGCGTGCACCTATCAGTCCTGGCCTTATGGATACTGGCAAAGGCAGTTGTTACCCCCAGCGTGCCTTGAATAGGTAAGGCTCAAAACACAAACCCACCTCCATAGGTATCACAAGGGATAAGAACCTAGATGTAATGCTACCCAATGCCAGAAGTCTAAACAGCAAGATGCATGCAGTCTAAACTCCCCCAGCATGGAGAATGCTGATATCTGTTCTGTAACAGAAAACTGGGTCAAGGCTCACAACAGCACCCTAACACTACCAGGTTACACCTCATACTGTGCTGTACAGCCCCAAAACATGGAACAAGCTACAAAAGGAGGGTGACTAGCAATAATTGTCAAGGATAACCACACCTCCATGTTGGTACTACAACAAGAAGCAGCATGGACTAGCCATGGTCAAGTAACAGTGGCTAAAACTGCCTCCCAGTTTATAGCCTGCTACAGACTACCGTCCTAACACCAGGAACTGCACTTGGCCTATGTTGGAATACATGAATATATCAAGCTCTCCAAACCACATTATATTGGGTGACTGAAAATACCCAAACATAGACTGGGAGCATTATTCTAGCTCCAACACCCTAGGACAAAGGTTCCTAGAATCCATAAACCAAAATGCTCAGGAACAACGTACCACTCCCACAAGAGGGGTAAGCATACTGGATATAATAATCAGCAACATGGGTACTGGATGGCAAGATGAGAAGTGTATCCCTCACTGGTAAGATCAGACCATAGAGTAATCACACCAGATATACACATCCTGACCACAGTCCCTGGCCAGAAAACTACAGTGAAAAACATGTGTAAAGCAAATGTTGCACTCCTCCAAACTGATGTGGAATCCATTAAAGGCCCTGTGCATGTGCAAAATATGGGCCACACCTCAGAACCCATTATACAGGCATTCCATGAACACTGTCAGGAATGCATGGATTATGCAATCCCAAATAAAACCAAGACACAATGCTATACATGCAGGCATCTGGCATGGTGGACCCCAGCCATTATCAAACCATGCAAGAGAATGAGGAAGGTACTACATGATAGAGCAAACCTACAAAGGGAAGTAATCTCTGATCATTATTATGGCAATAAAACATGTCCACTCATACAATCCACTAAGGCCAGCTGCAACAAGTTGAATCTGTGAATCTTGAGGCAATGTTACACCTGCCCCATGTACACAAACAACCCTCTCCTCCCCCCAAGAAATACAAATATATGTGAGAGATGCAACCATTTATCCAAACTGGAGGCTGAGCTCTCAAAACTCAGTACTGTCAAAAATAGTCAGGAGGAGAAGGTAACCATATACACCACAAACCCAGTCTCACATAGACCTATCACAACTGCAAACCAAAGACATAAACACAGAAAAACATTCCCAGAGGCTCTAATTACAAACACACCACATCAACAGAGGCCTCCAAAGCAGGCACCCAAGCAACCACTACCTCCAAACATAGCACATGCAACACATAGTACACAAAGCTGGTGTGCCAAACAGTTACAGGCCAGAAGGAGAAACAACATGCCTGATACAGTTGTAATAGGTGACTCCATAGTCAGACACACTGCTGTCCCGCTGACCAGACTGAACAAGGGAAAGGGTACAGTAAGTTTCCTGTAGGCTGCTACAATACGCCACATAACACAAGTACGCAGGTCACCCCAAAGCAAGTAGAAATATGATGGAGTCATTGTCCATGCTGGTGTGAATGACCTGAGATGTACCTCCCCGGACTACATGAAAAGAGACATAGATGAGCTCTCCGATTATGTAGTCAAGGCCGGTATGACACTGACCTTGTGTAGCATCCTACCCTCACCAAGAATGATGCCACAGTACAAACACAGAATGATCAGCTTTAACAAGTGGCACAATTACTGGTGTCATTCCAAGGGGATCCAATGTCTGTCTGCTTGGGATGTCATGCTTGACAAGGCATGCTGCTTTGCCAGGGATGGCTTGCACCTGTTACCCCTGGGCGTCTGGATATTGGCTAAGGCTCTTGCCACCTCCATAGAGCCTTTTGTAGGCAAGGCTGAAAAGACTAACCCACCTCCCTAGAAAACATAAGTGGAAAGAAACATAAGGGTAATGCTGGCCAATGCCAGACATCTAAACCTCAACATGCATGCTCCTGAGGCCCTCCCCAGTATGGGGAACATCGATGTCCATGCAGTGACAGAAACCTGCTGCAAGGCTCCTGAGAGCACACCAGCACTACCAGGTTATACCTCATATCATGCGTTATGGCCCCAAAACCTGGACCAAACCATAGCGAGTATCCATATTCAGCAAAGATACCCACACGTCCAGGTAACTGACAATGCATAAAGCATCGGAGACCACCCATGTGCAACAAACCATAGGCAAAACTGCTGTACAGTCTGTAGCATGCTATAGACCACACTCTCACACACAGGAACCCCACTCAGCCTTCCTGAAGACACTGGACAGTATGAATGTCTCACCAAATACCAAACAAGGTACTCACAAATTACCACATAGGTGGTAATCCATTACGTATGGAAGGAGTAAACAGGGACCTAGGGACACAAGTGGACAGTAACCTGTCATGTGACACATTGCCAACGTGGCTAGGAAGACCTTCTATATTGGCCACCTTATCATGAAAGGATTCACATCTACGTCAACAGAGTTCATTGTGCCCCTATATTGTTCTCTTATCAGGCCCATAATTTAGTACAATGCCTCATTTGGGATGTACCTCACCCGACACCTGCAGCAGTTAGAAAGACCTCAAAGGTACCTCACCAAGAGGATAAAGGGTCTCAAATATATGTCATATGCTGCCTGGCTGTAGACACCCCAGCTGTATGCAGTCACATACTGCCTACGCAGAGGCGTTGTATGCCTGTTGTACAAGGCCATGTCCAACACAGGATTAATGGACATGCTCCACCCCAGAAAACCCAAATCCATCAGAGCTGTGAGAGCAAGAGATGTCAACCTCAACACATAATGAAATAGGATGTGCTGGAGGGACAGATACATAACCCAGAGGCTCCCTACACCCTGGAACGGAATCCCACTCCATGTTAGGCAGAGCCCCTCACTGACTCTATTCAACAGGAATCTTGCCAAGTGGATGGGTGATCGTAGATGTACACTGGGGGTCTTCACTGTGTCACGTCCAGACAGAGGCACAGTAAAGTAAATCCTAAATGGCCATAATATTCACATAGCAAGGGGTGGCGAAAGCCACACATGCTCTGGCTAGGCTTATAAATGCCCTAGGGCGGATAGCCTAGTATGAACCTATGAACCTATGAAGATACAAATTGTACGGGACACTAAGGATAATCACAAGGCTTTCTTAACTGATGGTAGGAACCTTGTTGGGAATTTACAGATATGCTCTGAATCACTCAAATATTACAATCAATATACCAAACACACACACATTGCCAACATCCAACCTGACAGGTGCAGTGCAACCCCCCCCCCCCCAAAATGCCAAATATCTATCCCAGCAGAGTGCTGGCCCCCTGACATTGCAGATGCTGAGGTAACAGCCAGCATCTACAAACCAAAACACACAGCATCAATGGTACGAGATGGTGTCCCGGGCTGAATCCAACATGGACTCCAAGAAGAATGGAACGCCAAATAACACTACTGCTCAATGTCAGCCTTACCACAGGATATGTACCCAAAGAGCACTGTACAACAACAGTGGTCCTTCTCCACAAAGGTGTTGCCTGAATGGATACTGCAAACTACCACCCCAGAATCCTGACAAGCTTGGTCTGCAAAGCTATGGAAAGGATCAGCATGTACCTCAGACATAGAGATATTGGGGACCTACTGACACTGGACCCTACCCAGTGTGGCTTTCTTAAGTGCAGATCCTGCCCCTTAAACATGTTTGACTCATTTGAAACAGTCATTAAGGCCATTGATGAGTGGAATGTGGTCCACACAGCCTAGCTGGACCTTGCAAAAGGCTTCCATACAATACCCCACGTGTTCATTATAGATAAGCTCACCCACTTAAAGCTAAACCCCTATGTCAGTAGAGGGGTTGCAAACCAGACCAAGGACAGAACTGACATGGTCAGAAATGCTGCAGCCATGTCAGACTACAAACCAGATACAACTGGCATCCCATAAGGCTTGGTCCTGGGACCTCCCTTGTTTGGTATATATGTCTCATAGGTACAGGCCAACATGGAAGGACTGTGTCTGAACAAGTTTGCAGAGGACTACAAACTGGCCACCATATCTGACCCTCCAGCTGACACAAGCATCCCACAAAAGGGCCACATAGAAACAGACAACTGGTGCCATAGCCATGTCAACAAGCTAATTGCAGAAAAGTGTATAGTCAACCCTTGTGGATATACAGTAATTGCCCACCAATTACCACATAGGTGTTAACCCATTAAGTACTTAAGATATAATAAGAGACCTGGGGACACAAGTTGATAGATATCTTGCATTGGACAAGCATGTGGCTGTAGTGGTTACAGAAACATACCATATACCCACCTAATCATGAAGGTAGTCAGATCTAGATCAGGGGAGGTCATTGTGGCTCTGCAGTCATCCTTCATCAGCCTCACAATTGAGTACAATGGCCCCTGTGGGATGTACCTCAGCAGACACCTCCATCAACTGGAAAGACCCCAAAAGTACCTCACCAGGAGTATCAAAGAGCTCGAACAGATGCCATGTGTTGCCTGATTAAACAAACTGCAGCTCCACACAGTGCCATACTGCCCACCCAGTGGCAAGCTGTGCCTGATGTATAAAGCCATGTCCAAGCTGGAATCAGTAAACATGCTGCACCTTGTACAATCTGAATGGCAGTGAGCTATGCACATGAGAGACCTGAATCCCAGCACTGACATACATAGGACATGCTGTACTGATTGATCCATAACACAGAAGCCACCCCTACTCTTGAGTAAACTCCCTGTACAGGTTAGCCAGAGAGTCACTTATCGACTCTCCTCAAGAGGAATCTTGATGAGTGGATGGGAGATGGTAGGTTTACCCTGGGTATCACTGTTATGTCACGGGTAGACGGAGACACAGTATACTAACCATGACATATGTCATGGTAAACTCCAGTTACAATATGTGTCGAAGGACAAACACACTTTCTGACTAGCATTAGAAATGGCCTAGGGCACATCGCTAGTGTTTGCCAATGTCCACCTATGTTGTGGAATACACTACCAATGTTGGACAAGCCTGGTTTAAGTAGTCCATATCTGAACATAATGCAACATGATCTTATGTGCACAACTGGCCCCTAACCAGTCTGTTGTGCTCACTATGAAAAGTTAAAGCAGTGATAGGACTAAAGCCCAGGATACTGTCCACCACAGTGAAAGTACTGAACCAGTACACTATACGGTACTACAGTGTTTGGTCAGTATGAAAGGATGTTGACAACTGTATGCAAAGTATCCCATGCAAACCCTGCAGGCACAGTATAATCCCTGTTGTGTTCAGACACAAAGCAGTTGGCCAGTAAGTACACAACATGACACCCAACACACAACCATAAACGTGAGATATTGTTGAAGTTCACACTCATCCACAAATGTGGTGGACTGCAGATTTCAACATATGGAAAGCTCACACTGGGCATGCTCGCACACTTTGATAAATGAGACATATGTCAGACAACATGCCATGGAAAGCCTGAACTGGGCATGCTCACACACTTAGGCCATATCTCAGTTTAGCAGTTGGCCACACATATCTGGTATTTGTACGTGTTATTCCAGGAACCAACCACATTACAGCAATCTGCCCAGTGCACACAGTTAAATGACTACAGAGACATAAGTGATATAGTGGACCCCTCTCATATTCAAACATCTTCCACAGATACACAAGTTGTTAATAGAAACAGGGAATGCTATGGCAATAAAGACCTGCAAACAGTCTATCAGCAACAAATATTGTGCATCTGACAATTAAACATATGGGTGTAGAGGTCAATACTAGGCTGTTTGCCCTAGGGAATGAAAGCTTAGCCAGAGTGTGCTTGGCGTCTGCCTCCCCAGTACAGTAGGCTACTGTGCCACTGTAAAGTAGGTCACATAAGGCACCATTTGAGGCTAGTGTGCTGTGCCTCCATCAAGCAGGGACACAGTGGAGATCCCAAGGGTTGAATTTGCTATGCCACATCCGTGTGGCTGGTGTTTGCTGGAAGAGGGTTGGTGAGGACCTCTAACAGTAAGTGGGCATCAATAACAGACTGAGGGGAGCCTTATCTGCAGTGTCTGGACAATTTCACTGTCAACACTTTGTCGTGATGATTATGAGGGATTGAAGTGTCGTGCCAGTACTGTTCAGAGATGTCCTCCCTCTGTGGGCTACTACTCTGCAATGTATTAGCTCACTCCATCTGTTGGACAGCTCATATATGGCTGGTGTACACCTGACAGGTGTCCTGCTGTAGAGGAGTCATGGGTATATTTGGGATAGCATGATCAATGCAAACCTTCCACATGCTCATAGAATGCAATTGTCAAGGATTATGCAGAGTGGCCTGTATACTCCCCCAGCATTGGTCCTTTGAAGTCTTCCACCCCAGTCTTCACAAGTGCAAAGTCTGCTTTTGATAAATACACTTTGTTTGCAGTGACAACCTTGATTGGGGGTGGGGATGGGATATGGATGTCCAGGGAAAGGTGGGTATGGTCAGATATCAACAATGGTGGTCTACCTCTGGTGTGGAACAGTGAGTACCCATGTTGCAGATGGTCAGGTGCAATATGTATTCCCCCTTGTGGCTGTGGTGAGTGGTCCTGCCATAGCACATGGACTCACAAATTGTAGTGGCTGTAGGGTAATGTTGTAGAGGCCTGAGTAGTTCCCACACACAATATACCGGTGCCTGACGTTAACAACTGGAATGGTGTATGTGAACATCTTCATATCCTGGCACTGTTCCCAGGGAAGCAAAGTGTGTGTCCTGGATGTGGGAGGGGTTGTCTGAACTGGTTGTGTTGTGTGTTACAGGTCCTGTGGTCATGAAGCATGGTATAAAACATAACCTGCCAGTGCTGATGTGCATATCTGACCCTGAAGTAGGTGGCTGCATATGCATATATATGCTATCCCCCACCTGACAGGTAGTAATAGATGTACATACCTCTGTATAAATAATGATGTCAGCACCCTATAAATACTGCAGGTGTAGAACAGATACCCAGTAATTCGGATAGTGCGCTCTGCTAATGCGTCTCCTTCAAGTGTCATAATATAGTTAGGTAGGGGTTTGAATCCTGCAAATGCTCTGTGTGCGTGTGTGTGTGTGGGGGGGTGAGCGGGGTTGGTGTGTGTGTGCAATTCTGTGTGAGAGAAATGTCCCTTTTGGCAACTAGGAGAACACACTACGGGATGCACATTCCCCTTTCTAAACAATGATGATGTCAGCACCCTATAAGTACAGCCGGAGAAGGAAAACCTCCCACTAATGCGAATAGCGTGCTCTGCTAATGTGTCTGTCTCGAGTGTCATAACATAGTTAGGTAGGGGTTTGAATCCTGCAAATGCTCAGTGTGTGTGTTTGGGTGAGGGGTGAAAGTAGGATGTGTGCAATTACATGTGTGAAAGAAGGATGTGTGCAATTACATGTGTGAAAGAACTGACCCTTTTGGCAACCAGTACAACACACCAGCTGCTGCATATTCCAATCTGTAAACAGAGATGATGTCAGCACCCTACAAGTACAGCAGAAGAGGGCAAATCTCCCAGTAATGCAAATAGCACGCTCTGTTACTGCGTCTCTCACTACTGTCATAGCACAGTTAGTTATGGCTTTGAATTCCACAAATGCCACATGTGGTTTTGTCACACAGAATGCCCATGTGTGTGGGTTGTTGTTCACAATAATGCATGACATCGATTAAACCAGTAATGGCAATGCACACATATGATGTATGTGTGTGCCAAATACACATATATACCTGTGACCTTCAATAGTTCCCATGTCTGACGCCTGCCACATGTGAATACATGGTATTTGCACTGGATATCATTATGACTGTGGTTTTCTGTGTGGGTGCTGTATGTGGTATGTGTATATACAGTGTGAGTTGTATATGGTATCATCCTAGCAGTGAGGGATACACATCTGGTCTGGGGATTATAGTCTACATGTTGTTGATGAACAGGTGCTGCATGTTTTCCCCTGTTGTGGGAGTGGTAACAAGTTGTTCCATAGCAATGCAGTGACTACATGCTAGGAACCTTTCAGCTAGGGTGTTGTAGCTACAGTAATTCATCATCATTCAGTAATACTTCAGCATTCTTGGTGGGGGTATGATGCCAACCAAGGTCAGGGTCATACCAGCCTGTGCCACATGCTCAGAGAGCCTCATGTTCCCTATCATATAGTCCAGGGAGGTACATCACAGGTCAGCCATAGTGGCATGAACAATGACAGAGTCATATGTGTCCATGCCTCTGACTGACATGTATGCTTGTGTTATGTGGTGGACCATAGTGCCCCACGGGCATATCACTGTGACCTTCACCTTGTCCAGCCTGGTGAGCGGGACCTCACTGTACCGGACAATAAAGGTACCTAACACAACTGTAGCAGGTGTGTTGTCTAGTCGTACAGGCTGTGACTGTTTGGCACACAGAATTTGTGTGCTATGTGTTGCACGTGCTGTGTTCCGGCTTAATGTATGCCTGTGTGCCAGCTGCAGAGGTGTCTGCTGCTCAGGCAGGATGCTATTCTGAGGCTCCAAGAATGCCCCAGTGCGTTCATGTGTTTGGATTGCTGTCAGTGTAGGTCTACATCAGACTGGTATTGTAATCACTGTAGTATTTCATGCTACCTGACAGGTTATGCCTGTACTGGGTTCAGAGTGCTTAGTCCCCAGTTTGGCTATGTGGTTGCATCTCACACATGTGTTGTACGTTCATGGGTAGGGGAGAGGGTTGACTGTGTACATGTGGCAGCTGTGACATTGCCACATGACTCACATATTCCACAACTGTACCTTAGAGGAGACTGACAAGTGACCTTTGCACATGCTACCATAGTATTGTGATTGCCATGGTGATTAACAGCACATAGGGCCAATGGGGAACAAGGTACAGAAGGTGAGTATGTGAGGGTGTAGTGCCTGTGATTAGTTAGTGCTGGCATATATGACTGCTCACGTGGTCAAATGCCAGGTAAGTCATATGCAATGTGTCACATGCAACGTACATGCGAACAGGACAAACAGTGACGTTCTGTCAAGTGAGACATGGACATACGTATAGTAAGCTATGCAGATGTCACTAGGAATCCACAGAAGCAACGTAAATCTGCATTGCAGGTGGAATCAGTGTTCCAGGGTAACTGCAAGCAAACATGCATGCAAACAAAGCTACAGTAAGCAGGGCTGCATGTAGTCCATTGTACAACAAACAAGCTGTACCACTTCCAGTAGGTAACAGTGCAAATATGCAGGCACTATACATATGTACATGGAAATACACAGGTCAGATGGCCAGGGTCCAGTCTCAGCGCACACAAGTGTACAGACCATGTACCGTCAGGATGTACAATAACCGGATGGAAACCCAGGTGCTCATACCTGCACTAATACACATGTCAAATAACAGACACTGAGCCTTCACTCAGTGGTTTCATACTTAGTAGGATGTATGCTACCTGTCTGGCCACCACAGTATCCCTGACATTTATGGGGACTCTCCCTCCTGTGAAAGTTAGTTTTGTGTGTTGGGGCTGTCTAGCATGGTATGAGGTGTGAGCTTGCAGTGCTAGGGTGCTCCTGTGTGTCCTGTACCAGTCGTGTAGTACTGCACACATATCAACATCCTCAAACATCCGCATTGCAGAGTCCAGTGTGGGCAACATGCCACTTTCAGTTTACATGTCCATCATTGCGTATCAATACTTTCATTACCTTATCCCCTGTGCTACCTATGTATGTGGCCTTCTGTTGACATCCTTACCACCAGTATGCAAACATGTGCAGATGATACACTATGGTACTTACCATGGGTGTAGAAAACAGTACAAGACAATCATACCCTTACTGCATCAGGCATGCTGGGATATACCCACAATTATATCAGCACACTGTACTGTTAACAACATGATACTATTACTACATGTCTATGTAGTCACCCTGTGCATCAGCAACATGTTAACCTGTACCTGCACTGATGTTAGAGATTGCAGAAGGCGGCACAGTTTCATCATATGCACAGGGTGTGAACTTGGTATGCCTGAGTCTGCCACTGATACCACCAACTGACATGTATGTGTATGTGTGTTGGTGAGGGACAGCAGTACAAGGTGGGGCAATGTTGATGCAGTGTGTGCATGTATGCGGTAGCCCTAGGTGTTGTCAATTCACATGTGTGTATGGATGCACACAGTTCCACCTCATGGCTGCCATATACCGGTGTTTGTGGACAGCCACAGACTGTACCTGCCAGGTCATACAGATCAGTGTCTCTGGTCATGGACACGGTACCTGTGCCTTGCAGGGGTGCTATGGACCGTATCCGGTACTAATCCAGACTGGGTACTGTCATCAGAAGCAGGTGTTCGTTGACTGGACACAGATCCCTGTTGGGCCTGTCCAGAGCCACGTGCACGTGGTCTCCTGGGGCGGTCTGATGACAGCACAGACCCAGCATTGCTGGGACTGCTGCTGGCACTATGGGGGCAGCCGCGGCCCTGTTGTCATCCATGACGACTGCCAGCTGCTGCTGTTGCTGGCATACGCCCATGTTGACGCCTCAACCATCCACCATTGCCCTGGCTCATGGACATGTAGTTGTGGAACTGATCTAATATGTCCCCACAATGTCTGTCTATGACATCGGTGAAATTACGGATGGCAGCCGCAATGTCACGCATACTGTCACTCATGGCTGTGCGACATGCTGTCAGCTCCCTCAGACCCTGTCTGGTGTACCGTTCCATACGTGACTGTGCCTGCATGACAGCCCGAAACATAGCTGAGGTTGTAAGACCTCTGTGGGCACGTCTGACAGAGGCAGTACACCCACGGATGCTCCCACGAGAACCCCTGGACATCTGTCTGTGTGGTACAATCTCAGGGCCATGCCCATGGCTGCTGTGTGGGGAAGCATGTGCCATAGATACCACATTACCCTGGTCAATGCCCACTGTATCCTGTCCATCACCTAGGGACATTGGTGACAAAGGATGTATTGGCAGGATGACTGTGCACATTGATGGGGTTAACAGCTGTGTACTGTCAATTGGCTGACCAATGACGGACCCTGGCACACCTTCCTGTGCCATTACACAGATATCATCATTATCACTACCCGTGGCACCTGATTCAGGTTCCCTGCTGCATGTCACCAGAGCAGCACCAGAACCTGTGGGAGGGAAACAGGAAACACGGTTTACAATGTCTACATAATGTTACCAGTGATGCACACATGCTTACATGCATACATGCACACATGCACACATGCACACATACACACATGCACACTTGCACACAGATGCACACATGCACACAGATGCACACTTGCACACTTGCACACTTGCACACTACTCAGTATGCGAGATATCAACACACAGACACAGACACACCTGCATGCATACACAGAGCACTACTGATTGAGCCTAATATTACTATTACTATCAAGACTATTAAAGGTATTGTTAATACACACTCACCAGCATGGATAGGCTGCATTGCTGTTACACCGGAGGGACGTGCAGAAGTGAGGAAATTAATGTCAGTGGGCACAACTGTGCCTTTGTTACTGAGTATGATACAGGTCAGTAGTACACCAGTTGCCTTTCACAGGTCAGCTGCTGATATTGAGAATATCACACTTGCACATTAAATACTATGATGACAGCTACAAACCAAGGACACACCTCACACATGCATTAACTACCAGTGTACACAACAGTCAACTATACATATGGCATATTACATGCACGCTCGTAGTCATGGTGCTGTGTGGCTCCAGCCACCATCATAATGCAGGTCTGCTGCTGTTGTTGTTGTTGGTGGGCTGGAGCCACAACACTTAGGAGTAGTCCCTCCAGTCTGGTGATTGGGGGATGTGTAGCCACCCCACCACCTGTGGCAACCTGTTGCCTGTGGATATCCGACGCACGCTGACGGACATTTCTGATTAAATCACTGCAGTGATGTCGTACCTGCTCATATGTCCTATTATGCGTGCCTATGTCATTTACCCGATGGACCAGGTCTTGCCACAATGCAGCCCTCTCCTACTGATTCTGGCTATTGCGGGAAAAGAGTATTGCAAAATCCCGCACCAGGCTCTGGTGTATTTCCTCATCCTCGGCTGCAGAGTATGCCGGATTGCGCTGGTGAACCATGGTCCTGAAAAATAAAATAAAATGATATCAGCAAAATATGTCAGCAGAATTTGGCACACATACTACACATGCTACTCGACTGTTGTGATACAACATATCTCCCATATATAGCATCTGTCTGTCTATTGGTGGATACACATGTAAATGGCCTGGTATCAGTGCTCAGCCAACAACTGTGCAACAGTACCTGGCACACTCCATATGACATACTACCAAACCCCAGCAGTCAGCACACTGATTCAGGTCCAAAGCACCTCCTCACTCTGGGTGTTTGTATCGAGGTACTGTATGGGGAAAATCATCAACTACTGTGATCTGACCACAAACTAATTGCCCTGGATATACATATCCCACCTCCACCACCAGCACAAATAACTACAGTGAATAACATTACAAACGCAAACTTTACACTTCTTAAGACTGAGATGGTATCCTTTAAGCCCACTGGGCCAGTGGAAGCCACAACCCACAATGCTGACTCCTTCACAAATGATTTCTACGGACATCTCCGAGAATGCATGGATCAAGCAATCCCATATAAGACCAAGACACTCTCCACAAAGGGAAAGCATCCTGTCTGATGGACCCCAACCATAAACAGATTGTATAACAAAAGATGGAAGCTACTGCAAGACAGAGCATAATTCCATAAAGGGAAGGCATGTCTGATCAGCACTAGTAAAGAGCTATGTTCTCTCATACAAGCATCCATGGGCAACTTTGAGAGGGAAATCACCAGGGACACTACAGATAACCACAAGGCCTTCTTCAGTTATGTTAGAAACCTGGTCAGAAACCCTCCAATATGCTCATAGTTAGTACACAACAACAAATAATTCACTGAACCCACAGATATTGGCAACATTGTGGCAGACAGGTTCAGTGCAATATTCCCCACCCCCTCTCCCCCAAATGAAGACATACTTATCCCAGCTGAATGTAACCTCCCTGTCATCACAGATGTCCAGGTGAGAGCCGCCCTCAGAAAAGCAAAAAACACAGCATCAATGGGACCTGATGGTATCCCCGGTTGCATGCTACATGAACTCCAAGAGGAGCTAAACCCGCATATATAAGTGCTATGTAACACTAGCCTGACTACAGGATATGTACCTGTACACTGGCGTACAGCAGCAGTGGTTCCACTCCACAAAGGAGGCACCTCTACATACCAATAAAATGCAACACAATACAATACAATACAATACAATACAATATGCTATTGCCCCTGGGACTACAGCAGCATACTGTTCTGCTACCCTGACCCTTGTGACACATGTGATGTGATGGTACCTGCTCCTGTCAAACAGTTACACAGGGTGACTCATATGGCATATTACCTATCTGACTAACATTCAGCAGGGGTATGTGTGACATGTACTCATGGGGAGTCTTGCTTCTTAACGCTGTGTGGTTTATTGCAGGGTATGTCTTATCTGTGGGTAGGAACCTGTACCTTCACCATGTGCTCTCTACTGCGATGTCAAGGACAACACACAGTGGTCATTTAGGTTGTGGATGGTGTGAGGTGTTACTATGGTTGTTGGACATCTGTCATGGGTGTGACTTAAGTATGTAAATCCAGGAGTGGTAACCTCTATGTGGGTAGTATGTGTGCACTCTGTGGTGTTGTCAGTCGCTGTGCATTGGTAATGTGTTTGAGTGCATTGTCACAGTGTCGTACATGTCACTGTGTCCTTCTCCATATCTGTAGCTGTCATGTGAGGTACATACCATGGCAGACATTGTGTGGTGTGGAGGGGTACACTGACCTACATGTCCATAGCTGACACACCATGTCTGCTGACACATACCATGTACAGGTATTCCAGGAATAGTGTGCCACTGTGACTATCATTGGGGGGCTTATTGTACATGTTTATGACCTTGTTCACCCCTGACACATGCAGTGGTGGGCAGCCAATCACATATCTGGTGGTTACTGGTGTAGGTAATTTGAAATGGGGTATGGTACTCCAGTTTTGACACTGGTGTTCACTCCTTGCCTTTGTCACCAGGCACCTGTTGCAATACATCTGTACACATGTGCCTCACTCAGAATATCTCTCTCTCTCTCTCTCTCTCTATATATATATATATATATATATATGTATGTATATATGTATATATATGTCTATATATGTCTCTCTCTCTGTATATATATATATATATATATATATATATATATATATATATATATGTCTGTATACATATACACATATATATATCGATGTACATATATTGCTATAGATATGGAGAGAGGGGGGAGTGTGACAGAGAGGGGGTGAGAGTGACAGAGAGGGTGGGACAGGGGGAGTGTGAGATAGTCATATACAGTCATATCTGTAGATAGTCAGATCTGTCTGTCTATGTATATGTATCTACATATATCTATATCTGTATGTGTGTATTACATATATATGTTTGTACATATTCTATCTATCTACATCTATCTATGTATTCCTACATCCCTCTCTATCTATGTATACATATATGCAATATATATATATATATATATATATATATATATATATATATATATATATATATATACATACATATATTGACATACATACGTATCCATATGATAGATAGGTATATCAACATGTTTGTTTACAAAACTGTATACACACACTAACATACTGCTAAACATACATAACTGTGAAACCTACATTGTACATTGCACTACAACCTACATTCAACCTGCATTGATATGTGCACATAGATGCCCTCACATACATATGTATGTACAGCCTTCACTGATAGTTGCTGTGTGTCCCCTGCCCTATGCACATCTTCATATACATATAGATACAGACCAATGACACATATGGAGAGTTCACAGTATGTAGACTTTTAAAGTATTACTTTACATTGCCTGTATTTGTCACAGCTGCTTGCATTGCCTTTTGGATTGGTGTCTTGCTGCTGCTCCAGTTGACAGATGATAGCTTTCTAGTAGGTTTTGTTAATAAGTGTTTTTGTTTGTGTTTTTTTTTCTCTCTCTCTCTCTCTCTCTCTCTCTCCCTACCTCCAGAGGGTGCAATGAAAGTATTGCATGTGTGGACTGGGAGTACAGCATACTTTTGTAGGTATCTGCATATGTCCATGTGATGGCCTCTGCACCAATTGTTAGCCAGCATTTGCTAATTGCATGCAGCCAGTTGTGTACTGATTGCAGTTCTCACTGTGATTTCAGGACAGTGCTATAAAAAGGTATGTGAGATAGGCGTAGCCCTTTCAGATTTTAAGGGCAGGGACCATGCTGGTATGCTGTGGACACTGTTCTGTGAGTGTAAAGGTTAGTATCTCTCTTATATGTTCTGCTGTGTTGTAGATTAACATTTCTCCATTCATTTCTCCAGTTTCCTGTACTAAGTGCGTATGTACACTGACACCTAAGACTACTACTACTGTTAATGTGGGTGTGTGTGCTTTCCTGTGGGACATGTGGTGTAACTGGTATATAGCAGTGGCTCTTGCACTTTGTTGCTATGGCTTCAATATTTGCCCTTTACATTCACTACTTGTATGCCTGCTAGGTGTCTTGACTGTAGTGTGTTGCTGTGGCTTTCCTATCTTCCATGTACATTCACACCTTGGAATGCTTGCTATATCTGATAGGGTGTTACTGCATGCAGTGTGGTCTGGCCATGGTGTGGGCCTTGACATCTATTAGGGTATTTGAGTATTCTGCTGAGCAGGCCCCAGAGACTCTCAGGTGCATCTTTTATCTGCCTCATGGAATGGTACATATCAGTGGGATGCACACATTAAATTGTCTGGTATTCTGCAGTTGTGACTGTGGGTTAGCATGAGCATATGTATTACTACACTATTTCTGCCATGCAAGTGGTGCATACTTTCAGTACTTCATAGTTACCATTGCATGTGTTGTAACACCTTTCTGCCTACTGTTTGTACATTTCACAGGGAGTCTGTGGGGCATCCCTGTAACTCAGTCACTGTTGCTATGTCTAGGCTCTTAACTATTCAAATATGGCAGTGTCATACCTCTCAAGTGAGGATTTGCAGGATGTCCACATTTTTGCCTCATATTTTGGTCCATATCTCATAAAACAGCTTTTTCTGGCAAATCACTCAGGGCTCAAGTCAGACTATAGTGACAAACATTTCAGTTTCAGACTTCGTACCCTTCCAAAAATCCAAAATAATGCAAAACCTGTTACTCTCTCAACTGTCTAAGTTTGTTGGAACAATATTTGAAATGTGTCCCTGTTTTTGGGCCTTTGCTCCACATTTTTTATTACTTACTCCAGATGTCTTGCTGTAAGAGGTTGTGGGGTATGGACAGTGATTATCCTGCTGTGAGTATGTGTGTGGCTTGCAAGGTGCTACAGTGACATTATTACCTACTAGCTACCAACTAGCATGGCTGTTTCTGTTCACACACTACTATTATAGAAATCCACTACATTTGACAGTAAATTTACATGACATGCTTTGTGTACTACACATCCTATATTCCCTTTACATTCATTCCTACTATTGCATGATATATTTATTGTAGCACAATGTTCTTATATAGCAGTCATGGCTTAGTGGTAAGTCATGCAGACTACTGTTTCCAAGGTCCTGGGTTCGGGACTGACAGTGGGATTTTATTTTGCTTTTGAGCAGACTACAGGCCTTGTCATTCAGAGTGACTAAGGCACTTTTAAGCAGTTGTAAGCAGGTTAGCGCTGGTTTGCGTGGAGCTCACGCATGCGCACTGGCGTTTAGCTCCGCGCACACAAGCGCATACCCGCTTACAACTGCTTAAAAGTGCTTACTCTTGTGCACACCCGCGTTAATTTCTTTGAAAGAAATGAAAATGGGGAGACAGGAAAGTGGTGAAAAAGGGGTCACAAAGAGGGTAGGACAGTAGGGAAACAAGCTCGGGTTTTGCAGAAGGGATGTAGGTAAGGCCCATAGCTGCCCATTTCTTCATCAGCAACAGCTGTGCATATGTTTGTAATTTGGTGTGACATTTGAAACCTTCCACCCCTGAGAGAGGTGTAAGGACAACAATAATACTTGTTGTACAGCCAATTGTAATTGACAGTTTACATGTCCAGCAGACATGTGTGCAAAATGGGCAGCTATGTATGGGGCGTAATTTTTTGTGGGTACAGAGTGCCCTTTTTTTTTTTTTTTTTTTTCAGGTGAGAGTGGTATGTCAGGTACAGGAAGTCTGTATAGCTGGGGAGGTAGGTTGGGGAGGTTAACAGACAAGACAAACAAGATGCATACAGGGGTGGTGTATGACACATGTGGGGGGGGTTACAAAATTGACGGGGACGGATGTTTGGATATCTCGAGCCCATGAGCCCACAGATGGCAACAGTGGAACTGAGATCCCCACCCATGGGCAATTACCACTGTGCCTTCACTGTCCAGGACAGGGTTGTGCTGGGGGCTGTGTAGGCCAGGCAGCAGGCACGCCCGTGAGTTTGCCACCCATGCCTCAAGCTGGTGTAGGGGCCCAAGCACAGCATGTCGGATCTCCCTACGCACCACAGTCTGGACACTACGGAGGGTGAGTGGATGTTCTCCTCCGGCTATGCTTGCAGAGGGGGGACGAGCCCCATCCCCTGCAGCGCTTCCACCCACAGGTGCCACAGGGCCACCGGAGGAGGGTCCGGCCTGGGCACTACTGCCAGGTGCACTCACCAGCTGAGGAGGGAGAGGTGGGTCCGCTGGAACCCGCCTTCCCTGTCGTCCTATGTTTTGCATTATGTTATGACAGTTTGGGTTAGTAACGTACAATACCATTCACAATTAGTTGTAACAACATGCATTAGTATTCCCATTAACCAAACACCCATATATTAAAGCCAGTGAAGAGCAAGCATAACACATGCATAATTTGAACAGCAATTCACAATCCAACAACATGCAGGGTTGATTGATGGCAACAGGCCATCAGGTTTGGATGTATGAACAGGGCAGATGCATCAACGTACATGCAAATATGTATGAACCAACAGGACAAATGTCCAGGGGTGTTAATTGTGATTACACATACCAATTTCACGTGGAATGGATTATATGTGGTTATAGGGTAGGGTGAAGAAAATTTAATTAACAACTTTAAATACCAGTACATATGCTGTACATTTCTACTAGCTGCAGATATATACACACTACAGTTCTGCCTACAGTTTCCTATGAGATAACTACTTCAGGTTGGTGATAGGAATGTTACTGCTACATCAATATACATTTCATTTTTATTCATACACATTCATATCTGGCTCTGTTCAGCTACATCATCCTGCTACATTTGCTTTATATAGCTACAGACAACTGTGGATGTTTGGTATTTCAGACAACCATACTATCTACATATTGCAGACTGAGAGCAACATATCCAGATTTTGGGACACACATTCCAGCTGCAGTACCGTTTTCAACACATGTTACTGTTTGGTTCTGCCTGTCACATTCATTTCATTCTGTACTGACTGCAGTATACTTTATTCAGGAGTTATTACTACTTTATTCATACCTCTTTCTCACACTCTCTCACTTGTTTTATTTTTACAATTCAGGATGGTACTTAATTCTAGGCTTTATTGACATGTTTTACCTGTAGTTATAACAATCCTTTCCAACAGTCTCACTTCTGTCATGTTTCTGTATTTCAACAGGGATATATTTCACACGTGTTTTACTCAGCTTCTGCAGCTGTACTTTTCAGCCTGCTGCAGGTTATGTACTATTATATTACAGGTGGGACAACTTTATTTCAGACTTGGTTCATTTTTATGTTTGGATTACAGGCTGCATCACACTTTTGTAATCAAGCAATACTTGCAAACCCTCTTACACTGCTACTTGCACATTTTATTAATTAGTGACTACACTGCACTTTCCTTTTGCTAACTGTCATACTTATATATTTATTTACAGTTACAGGGAGAGAATTACTGACCTGCCTGGTGGCGCAACCGCACCAGCCTATTGCCATAGGCTCGACGGTTCGCAGAACGGACACCTGCAGCTGTAATATAAATAAAGTAATATTGGAATACACATCTCCATAATATCAGCTAGGTTAATTTCTTACATAAATAATTACATGTAACTTACTCAGTGGGGTGTTGGGCATTTGCCAGGCCTCCTGGATCCAACGGTTCAGTTGGTCCTGCTTCCGTCTCTTCAGGTCCGCATGGTGGTGACAGACCTGCTCACCAGTCCTTGGTATTCCTGTGGCACTGGTGAGATCATGAGCCAACCGGTCCCACGCCTCAGCCTTGCATGAGTTGGGCCTCATGATTATGGACGAGGAGCCAAACCATATATTTGGACTCCTCAACACCCCACCTTTGTGCTTGGAAGCAACTACCCTCACCTACACTTGACATTCTGGCTGCAAGTCGGTTCTACAATTGGTTATGCTGTGTATTCCCGCCTATGGGGCTTATATATGCCGTTTTCCCGCACTTATCTGTGATTGGCCATTTTGGAATTGTATCAGCTTCACAAAACCTGCTTTGTCATGCTCCTCTTTCTATTCATTCCTATATATATGCTATTACTGCATTTCTAAGTGCAACTGTCATGGCTTAGTGGTTCAGTACTTTGACTATGGTGCATGGTATCCTGGGTTCAAACCTGGCCATTGCTTTTTATATTTTATGACTGTCTACACAGGCTAGGAGGTGTGTCTGTGTAAAGGCAGTTTTGATACAGCTTGCTCAACGTTGCCCGTCGGTTAGCTTGTTGGCGCGGTGTGCAGCTCCGCGCAAACGGGTTACGCCAGTTTACACGTGGTTTGGCTGTCAGCACGCATATTACGCTCAGCTCAGCTATGGGCACACAGTTTCAGCTTGTTAAAATGCTGCTCAACCCCGGGCACTCATTCTTCACCTATTAAACCACTTCTCACCTACGGGCACTCATTCTACACCTGTTAAAACACTGCTCATCTACGGGCACTCATTTTACAACTGTTAAACCACTGCTCACCTACAGGCAGATATACTCAACTTGTTAGACTGTAGCTCAGCTATGGGCACATCTCACATTTTTTTTTAATTTTTTTATCTCACATTTCTTCAAAATACATGGCCCATTTCATTACATTTTACATAAAATATAATTTTATATATGTACATATATGTCAGGGACTTGTTTCTTGCTTATTTCACTAAAAATAAAAATTGATGTTGTGGGGGCTTGAACCATGACTGCCTCCTCTTCAGCCGACATCTCTACCACTACGCTATTGCTTCTTGGCTTACTTTGCATATTTAGTTCTTATATGCTTTTCCACTGTCTGCTAACTGTGGCTAAGCGACGGGCACGCCCGCGCAAACGAGCGCACTCACGGGCAAACATCTTTACAACTTAAAAAAAAAAATAAGATGTTCATTTATACATTTTATGTTCATAGTCTGTGGGGGCATGTGTTGTGTTGTGTTTATTCACATTTACATGGACTCTATCGTGGGAGTTTACTTTCGGGACTTTTACTCTTCTGGGGGCGTGTCCGTTTGCAGGGCTCGCCCTACGGACACGCCCCCTACTGTCTTCCATGGACCGTGTTAGCCTTAGGTGTGATTCAGCATGCCCTCATGCATATGCATGACATGCTGATGTCACACCGTTTAACTGCAGCCTCCGTGTAAGCCTTGTAACTCTTACACAGAGGCTTCGTGAATCCTGCCCTATTTGTTTAAAGCTTCTTCCATTTTTCCAGCCTTTTGTTGTTTGTGTTGATATACTCCATCAATGATTCATTTATTTTAACCAGGCCTGTGTGCAGTTGTCTTATATCTTCCTGGAGGTTACTTGAAGTCATGTCTGGAGGTTGCATTGCTTTTTGCTGAACAACTACAGAACTTTTCCCAGTCAATGTTTCTTACTCACTTTTTGTAGCTAATTTTTTTTCCATGTGCTTTGTATTTCTTTTTTCCTGGCATATAGGCTGTACACTTACTAGTCAGTTACTGAAATTTACCCATAAACACAAAAGTTTACTGTCCTTCTCTGCTGAGTTTCTCTTTTCACACTGGAAGAGCAATAGTCAAGCTGTTACTTAATGTGCAGCCATCTTGGAAGTTCAAGCTTCACTACTGGTATAGGAGATCGGTTCCAGAAATTTTGATGAAAAAAATAAAACAAATTCATTCATAGGTGTTTATATATTCATCCAGTGTCTCTGTTCATTTAAAATCAAATGACAAAAGGCTTGAAAGGCTAAAAAATGTTTAAGTAACTATTTAGTCGAGCTGATAAAATCACAAAAATCAGAGTTTGAAATGTAGGCAAGACAGAATGAATATGAGGCTTCTCAAGAAGAATGGTTTCAAAAAAGTTGTTTCTGTGCCTTCTTAGAAAATACTTGATCTAATGTTGTTAATCTTCATTCATTCATTACTGATGAGTATCAGTTCCATCCACAGAACTGAGTCGGCCATTATAACAAGCTTGTGCCAGCCAAAAAACTCTCAACTTAAGGTTACCCATAGTGCCCCTCTCTCGATCATCTCAGATCTCATTTGCTGTGTAGAGTATCAAAACGCATCAGGCCAGCTCTCAAGCTAAGTGGTTTAGAATTTATATTTCAACTTAGATATTTTTTCTCTACTTTGCGATTTTTCTACCTTAATATTCGTCGTTTATAGTTTGATTACCCTTGTTACCTGCTGAGTGTCTCTTTTCTGTTTCTTTACCAAATCATGGTATTTCTTCATACCATTTCTGGTACAGGCCTCCCTTACCTCTTTGGTAATCTGTAATACCATTGCTGGTATTCCTCCCCTTCTTTATCCTTGCCATTCCGCAGGACACCCATTCTTTGGAGTCCTCTTCAGATGCTCCTGATGAGGAGGTACCCCATAAGAGATTGTGCAAGAGGAAGCACATGGATTCCAATGAAGAATCCCTTACCAAAGATACAGATTACGATGAGGGGGAAGGGTCCCCATGGTCACCCCCTGAAGATGTCTCCTTTGGAGACATACTAGAAATTTTAAAGGAGCTGTATCTGATGAGGTACGCAGCAAAGTTGCCTCACAGCTTGCCACCCTGGAGTCTATATCTAACTTGTCCATGTAGTTGACTTCTCATACTACCAAAGGGGTATCTAGAGCAGTAGGTGTAGGCACTGTCATGAGACATCATGCCTGGATTCACCTATGTGATTTTGCAGATTCTTTTAAGTCTTCCTTTCTGAATGCTCCCATGGAAGCTTCCTCTCTTTTTGGCCCAAAGGTAAAAGACACATTAGCCAGGTGTGAAAAGGACAGCAAGACCCTGTCTGCCATGTGTGTGTTTTTTTCCCACCCCCCAATGATCCTTCTTAGGAATCAGAGAAGTGGAAAGATGTGGTACAGGAAAGCTCAGGGTCCTTTCCACAACACATGTGGTGAGTTTTTCCCCTGAGGCATAGGGAGGAAGTCATCAGAAAGATGCTCCTCCGGAGGCAGAGGGAGTCCACGTAATCAGGGATCTAGTGACTTTTTCTCTGGACAGCCCTATCAGTGCTCCTGAAGAGCGGATGGTTGCTTACCTCTGGAAGCAGTTGGGGGATGATTCTCTCTGTAGCATCTTGCCTGGCAATCCATAACAACAGATTCTTGGGTGCAGAGGATGATCACCAGAGGTTATCACATCCCTTTCAATTCTTTCTTAAAGCCACAAAGGCAAATTCCTGATGTCTCACCCAGTCAATGGGAAGAAGCAGCTCAAGAAATGCAAAAGCTGCTTTTAAAAAGAGTCATCCAAACAGTCCCACCAGACCAGATAGAATCCGGATTTTACTCAAGGTTCTTTTTAGTGCCAAAAAAAAAAGAGGGGACTGGAGGCCAATTTTGGACCTCAGCATCCTAAACAAGTTTGTCAGACAGACAAAATTCCAGAAGGTCACGGTTAAGTCTATCCTTTCTTTCTAGAGAAAGATGATTGGATATGCTTGATAGATCTGCAGGATTCGTATTACCATAGAAAAATGGACAACTGCTCCAGGAGATTCCTCTGCTTCCAGCTGAGAGCCAATCACTACCAATTCTGAGTGCTGCCTTTTGGTCTCTCTAACGCCCCTGAGTGTTTACCAAATGCATGGCAGTGGTAACAGCTCACTTGAGACTGCAAGGATTCTGGGTGTTTCTGTATTTAGATGATTGGCTCCTTACTGCCCCTACCAAGCATCTGCTGATAAAAGCCTTACATTACACTCTAAAGCTAGCAAGATCCTTAGGGATCTCAATAAATGAAGAAAAGTCTGAATTGACTCCTACTTAAAATCTGGAATTCATAGCAGCAACTTTCGACACTCAGTCTTGCCTAGTCGCCCTTCCACTTCACAGGTTACAAAGACTAAGGTCTCAACTCCGGATGATACTCTCTCAGGACAAGCTTTCAACTCATGCAGTCCTTCAGCTATTAGGATCAATGGCAGAATCGATTACTATAGTTCCCCTAGCAAGACTACACATGAGACTCCTACAATGGCTCTTAGCAGCACAGTGGTCCTGTCTAACTCATCCTATGTCCTTTCTGATCCGCATAATAAATTGATGCAAACAAGACTTAATTTGGTGGATGAAGCCAGAGAAAGAACTATGGAGTCATCCCTTCTCCTCTTCTCAGCCCAAGGCCATAGTGACCACAGACGCTTCCCTGATGGGGTGGGGGGGGGCATTTCCAGGGAAAGACAGTCCAAGGCACTTGGTTCCCCATGGAGGCCAACCTGCATATCAGTGTTCTAGAACTGAGGGCAGTGCTTCTTGCATTGCAAGCATTCCAATCTGTCCTCTCACCAGGGACAATTGCTATCCAGTCGACAACATGTCCATAGCCTGGTATATCAATAAACAAGGGGGAACCAAATCCTACCCATTGTGTTGAGAAGCCATGGGAATTTGGCAATGGGCGATGTCTTCCAACTGCTTTCTGATAGCAATGCTCATTCCCAGGGATCCCAATGTAATTGCAGACAAGCTGAGCAGATGCATTCTCCTGCCTTACGAGTGATCCCTCAACTCTGTCATAGCAATGAAGATCTTCAGTCATTGGGGCCAGCCTTGCTGTGATCTATTCACGTCCCCTGCAAACCACAAATGTAACCAGCTACTTTGTCCTGATCCCCTCTCAGGGGGAGTCCCCCAAGGGACACTCTAATACACGATTGACCCACGGGGCTTCTTTATGCCTTTTCCCCCTTCCTCTGATCCCACAATTCCTAAAGAAAGCTCTTTGGTTGAGAAGCAGAGTAACCCTCATTGCTCCCTATTGGCCCCGACAAGTTTGGTTTCCCTTCCTTTGGCCTCACTTGCTCCACCAACCGTGGATTATGGATTCAACTCCGGAATTGCTATTGCACTCACAAGGGTTGATCCATCAGAACATATAGAGTCTGAAGCTGACAGCTTGGTTCCTCCACTTCCTGTAATTGCCAGGCAGAATAATTTATCCTCTGAAATATTCTTTTGGCTTCCCACAAACCATCCACAAGAAGACTTTATCTTAGTAAATGGAGAAGAGTCATAATTTGGTCTTGAGAGAAAAGACCTGACCCCTTCTCAGCTCCAGTGAGTTCTGTACTGGACTATTTATCAAACCTCCTCCATTCAGGAGTGGCAGCTTCCACTATTCAAGTACATCTGGTGGCTATATCAAACTTCCACAATGGCTTCCAGGAGTTGTCATTGATATCTCACTGTCTCTGTAAAACCTTTTCGAAAGGTGTCTCACACATTAGACCGCCCTTCAAAGAGCCAATTGAACCTTGGAATCTGACTTTGGTGCTACAATCCTTGACCCATCCTCCCTTTGAGCCTGCTGCCACTTGCGATATAAAATATTTATCCTGGAAAACTCTATTCTTGGTAGGTATTACCTCAGCAAGGCGAATATCTGAACTACAAGCTTTATGCATAAAACGTCCTTACATGGTTTTCCATAAAGACAGAGTATCACTCCAGACTAATCTCTCCTTCTTACCCAAAGTTATTTTGGATTTGACTATTAATCAAACAATTGACCTGCCAGTCTTCTTTCCCAATTTTTCTAATAAAGGAGAATATTTCCTGCATTTGCTTGATGTGCATAGACAATTACATTTCTACTTGGACAGGACCAAATTCATTACGGAAATCTGACCAATTATTCATATCCTTCTCAGGATCAAAATTGGGAAATTCTGTTTCTAAAGCAAGTTTAGCTAAATGGCTGAGAGATTGTATTTCATTTATCTACCAACAAAACAAAATTTTTCTACCAACTAAGGTCAAAGTGCATACAACCAGATTAGTTGTGACATCTGTTGCCTTCCATTCAAGAGATTCCATGGATGACATTTGTGCAGCAGCAACATGGGCTACTCCTCATACCTTTATCACTCAATACAAATTGGACTTGGTCTCCAGGGAGAGAGAATCCTTTGGTTCAATGGTGCTCAGGAATATTCTTCCATAGGGCCTCCCAGGACATAAAATAGCTAGGGACTCTGTCCCATCAGTAATGAATGAATGAAGATTAAAAACATCAGATAAAGAAGTTATGTTCTTACCATAACATTCCATCTGTGTTGTTGATCTTAATACATTCATTACATCTCACCCTCTTACCCCCTCCAAAAAATTCCTGGAGGTTTGGATTTGGTCCAAGCTCCATGATAGGGAATTTGCTCATATAAAGCCTCCACTTTCTTTCTTACGGGCAAACTTGATCTGAGGTGATAGAGAGAGGGGCACTATGGGTAAGCTTAGCTCGAGAGTTTTTTGGCTGACACGAGCTTGTTATAATGGCCGACTTGATTCCGAGGATGGACCCGATACCCATCAGTAATGAATGAATGAAGATCAACAACACAGATGGAACATTAAAGTAATAATATAACTTTTTTCCTACCTACCCTCTATCAGCTTTCATACTCCACCACCACTAAATATCCTTCCACCCTGCAACTTCTTTTTCTTTCTTGATCGCAACTTCCCCACTACCTGCCAACTATAACACACAGTTCCCTTTACGTAATCATGCTACTACTCAGCTTATCCTCTATTCTTCTCCTACTTCTGGACCATCTTTCATCCTACTATGACTCTATATTAGCTCTCAACATATCTCCATTTCTGTCTCAAACACCTATTCATACTTCCTCGTTACACCCTCCACACAATGCACCAAACTTATTTAATGATGCCCATCACCCTTACTCCAAATTAAATCCATTTTAACAATAACCAAAACAAAATTAGGTGGAAATATGCTCTCCAAAAGCAAGTATCAGTAATTCCAGAATATACTAAAATTCTCCTGGGAGGAAACATTCACCCTACTCCTGGCCCCACCTATCACAATGAGGATCAAGACAATTCTCTTCCACACACTACTCTAACCGTACAACACTCAACCCCCAAACTCTGTAATCTCTTTTGCTGCCATAAATATTAGCAGCAGTAGAAATAACATTGCTGAGCTACACATCTAGATTACCCAACATAAGCCTGATATTCTTGCTGTAACTGAAACCTGGCTTAAAACTAGCAGAAACAACTCTGAAATTACATCTCCTGGCTATAATATCATCTGTAATGACTGTATAAAGAGTAAAGATGGTGATATTAGTTTAATATTTCCCAACAACTACCACGTTTGCTCTTACAACAGACCAATACCAAAATTTATTTCAGCAGAGCTTCTTATAACTTTCCTGAAATGAAGCAATTATAAACAAATATGTATTACTGTTTTTTTACATCCCTCCTGGTGACAGTATAGCTATACTGGAAGATATCCTACATTGGATACCCATAACAATTCCATAAGAAATTATACTACTAGGTGATGTGAATGTCATTTGGTTGGACATTAACTCCCTTACATCTAGCGTGAGCTTATTTGGTTTCACTCAACTAATTTATGGCCCCACATGTTATAGCAAGACATCAAACTCCCTATTAGACTGTATCCTAGTATTGGATGGTAGGAAATACACCACCTCAGATACAATGTCTGACTGTCCCAGTGATTATCTCCCAATGTATACAACCAGACAACTCGTACATTCATTGAAAAAGCCTGTTTATAAAACAACCTACAACCTTTCTAAGTTCAACCCAGACATGTTCATTTCTGATCTATCATCTGTGACTGGAACTTCTTAAAAATCCCCCCTTAGATGCTGTAAATGAATTCAATACAGCTTTCCTGAACATCCTAAATAGTCTTGCACCTCCTCGAATGAAGAAATAAAAACAGATAATGCAGTTTGGCTATCCAAAAAGAGTAGAATGCTAATGCAGGATAGAGAAAAAGCATGGAAAAATGGCAAAAATATAAAACAACACAATATCTTGAAAATGTCAGAATGCTACATAATTGTACTAAACATCAAATTAATGATGACAAAAATAATATATTATAATAACTTTCAGAATAATTGTAAAAAATTCTGGACAGCCATTAAAGAAAGCTATAAATTCAACCCTAAACCCTCTCCCAATAAATCATCACTCAAAACTGCAATACAATTTAACTCTTATTTTGTCGATAGTATAGCATCACTAACCAAGGATTCCTCAACATCTAATCCTAACCCTGCCCAGCAATCACATATCACGACATCCACATTCACCATCAGAATTGTGTAGACATCCTATACAAAACTACTCAAATTCAAACTATGCTCCCCTTCAGCTGATGGCATTTCAGGTGAATACCTTAAAATAGCAGCTGATAGCATTGCCTACCCTGTCTCAGTCCTTATAAATAGGGCAATCCAGGAATACCACATTCCCTCTCTCTGGAAAAAGTCACACATTATCCCTCTGCACAAAGGAGAAAATTCAACAGACATTGTTGACCTCAGAACTATAGCAATCTTATCTCCCTTTCTAAAATACTTGCAAATGTATTCAGAAACAATTCCTAAACTATCGTCTGTCCCCCACACAACATGGCTTTTGTCCTACTAATAGTACTAACACTGCATTTCTAACCTATATAGATACTATCAATAAAGCTAGATATAATGGCAAACTAGTCCCCTTCTTATTTCTAGACTTGTCTAAAGTCTTCAGTTTGCCACAGTAAACCTCTACTTCAAATGTCCTCATTAGGTTTCTGTTTCAGCCCACCCTTTTATGGCTCAAAAGCTACCTGTCCAATAGGCATCAGTCAGTAAAATGGCACTGCACCTCTCTCCATATCTCCCAGTCATGATCAGTGCACCACAAAGCTCTATTCTTGGTCTCCTCCTGTTTAAAATTGTCATCAACAGCCTCCACACATCCATGTAACAGGCCTCCCTAATACAGTATGGAAATGATACTGTACTCATTTCCACATCTGACAATGTGGTACACCTCCAAAAAATAACTCAGGAAGTTTTAACAGCAACTGAAAAATGGCTTTGTAACCCACAACTCATGCTCATCTCTAAACAAAAAAAAAAACTACTACTTTTCCCCAAATCCCTCTGCCATGAAAAATTAAAATTTACAGTCTTCTCTCTTGTTCCATTGAAGGTACTTCTCATAGCAAATTAGGGATGATAGTGGATGATGATCTTAAATTTAACCTGCATATAGAAAACTGTATAAAAAATCATTAAAAGCTAGGGATGCATTATAAAGCCAAAAACTTTCTCATCGATGCAACTAAAGCTATACTTATCACTACTTATCTCCTCCACACACTTTTTTACGTTGTTCCTATCCTTACTAACCTTCAGACATTACAAAAATCAAAACGTGAACAATGTTATAACAACATTGCTAAATTTGCAGCAAATAGCCTTTTCAGAACCCACCACTATGTAGTACTAAAAAGCCTAAACTGGTTAGAACTACCCTATCAACTAACATATGCACAGCTTCTTACCACCTATAAAGTTATCCAGAATCCATCTGCTTGTCCAGCACTAAATAAGATTCTATACAACTATGTTCCTAGTCTGTTATTACAATCCAGTGACAAAAAAAACTCCTGTCTGTCCAAAATCTATGTAAGTTGCTGGTCATTGTCTGTACTCGTACCATGTTACTAAGGCCTGGAACTCCTTATCTCTATCCATCAGGTCAATACCCTCCCCTCATCCTTCAAAACCATTCTGAAAGACTTCCTAGCCAAAGGCTGACTCTGTTCTTGCCCAACACCATTATAAACTATATCCTAAAATGTGGACAAATACCTGTTTATTCCTTATATCTCCTTATTCTCCCTTCTTCACTCACTTCCTTACATACCTCTCAACCTGGAAACATTAAAAATCGGGACAAAGGCCCATGAAAAATAGGTAAAAATCTGTATGCTGATTAACATAAAATTTGCATACATAATTATGTAACCCCACCTGCTCCAATGGAATTGTGGGATATCAACTTTCAAATGCAAACTGAAGAACAGACAACCAAAATATGGCCCCAGACCCTGTAGTAAATGGTAACCATTTTTTAAATGTGTAGCAATGATGTTCACTGGGAAGGGAGAAGATGATGAACCTTAGGATTTTGTTTTTGGTGACTTGCAGTATGTGGGTTTTATGGTAAATGTAGGGCATTTAATGGTAGGCAATATTCTAATCTTAGCAAAAGAATATTATAGTTTGCTAGGAGTCTAGGACCTCCAAATGTCATTCTCCATGGCCTACTGATCAGTGGCATAGTCCTTTGAGTTTGCCGCCCTTCCCCCCTCACAAAATCATGGTCAAAAGGGGCCACCCCATACACAGCCCTCCCCCTGCAGCCATTCCAATGTCCTATTACTTGGCTATTTCACCCCATTTGTCATAAACACTATAATGTGCATACTGCTTTACTTCTACAATGATTTGGATTTCATTTAAAAGTTTTATTTTACATTTTACAGCACAAACATCAATAGACATCTGCTAAACAAAGCAATGCAGCCTCATAATGAAAATAGACTTAGCATTAAAACTTCTCTGTCCTTGAAACTCACATTCATTGAAACAGCACTGAAACCCACATTCAAAGAAAATGCATATGGCCAGTGGCAGATAAAGATTACCTTTGGGCTGTTTTCAAATCATTGGTCCTTTGCACGTGAAACATACATGTGTTCTTTGATGCACCTTCCTCTTGTATTAAATTATGTTCCTTGTATAATACAGCATAGTTGTTAGAAGGTATTTTAAATTTATTGTTTTGAATATTTTTCCAGTAAACAATGAAACACAATGCATGAACCAATAATGACAAAACTGCCCAATTCAGAATATTTCCATCATAAAGTCGACTCAGACCTCTACAATCCATCAGTATCAATAAATATGCACAAGCTCCGCAGAAGTAAAAGTCATCCAAACAATTCCACATTAAAGAGATCTGTAACTAATGAACAGGTTGCTGCTAGCAAACAACTTTATATTTCATTGTTTCATCTACAAATAAAGTGCATGTTGCCCTTGAGGTATAAATTGCCTATGTTACATTAAAAAAAAAATAAGCTAGTAATATTGCAGTAGGGAATGGATGACAAACTGATAACAGATTCATAACAAAAATCACGAAGAAACAAACTCAGAACAAGGCAGCACAGCACAAAGGACCACGGCTGGAAGACCAAAGGAATAATCCACACTTTATTGACAAGGTTAAGGGCTTCGTTCCCTCAATGCGGTGAGTTCCTCAGAACACTTTACATAAAATAACGCAGCCCTTAAATACACATCCAATCAAGCCAATTAACAATTACAATTGCACAATTACAAATTCATTACTCAATTAAATAATTACTTATCTGAAAAGCATAAAAATAAATTTTTAAACAAAACTCATGTCTCACTGTACACAACCTATCCTAATATACTTTTTAACTTTAAAATACAGGATATATTGATAGCCTCATTAATACCTGGATATTCAGTTGCATTCAGATGCAACTGCCATCTCAGTTCACATATATCCAGGTGCATGTCCACAAATTTCCCTTGTGGAGCTTTAATGAATTGTTGTACCACTAAAAACTTAAAACGATGGTCACTAAACTCCTTCATGTGCCTGTACAAAGCATTTGTAATTCTACCTTTTTTGATGTCCATTAAGTGCTCTTAGACTAGAAGGAGATGGCTTGATACCCAGAGAAAAAACTGTCTACAGTGGTGAAACCTGGAAGAGAAGCAACTTTGATTTCCATATGGAAAAAGGTGGTCATAGTGTGGATCAGGAACAATCCTTGACCGTGGCCAAAAGGCTGAAGTTATTCGAGAGAGAATTGTTAACTTATAAAAGCTGCAAATGGAAAATGCTTATTTAGACAGGAATATCCAGTTGGGGCACATTCTGCGAGGTTTGTGGTTATGGAAGTACCCCAATGGAGCTGAGAAGAATATAGATTTCCTTAGTAAAAAATAAGGCGTCAAAGGCTGAGAGTAAAAACAATTTAATATACAAAAGTACGAAAACAAAAGCAAGTTAGTGCTTTCACGGTTACCCGCTTCTTCAGACCTTAATAAAACTGAACAAATGTTAAAAGCATAAATACTATAAACATCCAATAAAAACAGATTATAATTAATGAGGCAAAACTCTTTTTTTTAAAAGAGGTTTTAAAGAGACAGCACTGTTCAAACCCGGTGGAGCATACGCTTTAAAATCAACAATCCACCTCAACTCAATATATTCTGTCTCATTATATAAATCACCTTCTCTTAAGCTGTCATTTACTTTATGTAGAACCAAAAATTTAAAACTATGATTGACCCCAACTTCAGACACATGCTTGGCTAATGCATTAGTCATTTTGTTGTTACGTATATCATTCAGATGCTCTAGTACCCTCTCCTTAAGCATATGATTAGTCTTACCTATGTAAAAACAATCATATAGGTTACACTTAGCCATATATACTATATTTTTGGTAGAGCAATCTGCCTAGAAGGAAAACTCTATGGGTTTCAAATTCACAGGGTGTATAACCATACAAGTTGACCAAATATTGCAGCAGGCTTTACAATTCATGCATGCATGTGTACCCTTATGTTCCGAAGTGAACTGTCGTATGACCTACTGTACTTATAGCACAAATGTTGTTTTAGATTCTTACTATTCTTGAAACTAAATTTAGGAACAGGTTCTATAACTCTACTTATCTTGGGATCCATCAGTAGAATAGGCCAGTTCCTTTTAACAATCTCACAGATCCTATTGACTTCACCAGAATATGTTAAACACATCCTGTTTACTACCTTAGTATCTACAGCCTTTCTATTCTCTGAAGCTACAGAAGATGTGACCAAAAAAAAATGGCTTTATTTTATTACATTCTAACATATTGACTTCCTCTGTTGTTTTTTCTATTTCTCGAATTTTATAGCCCCTGCTCACAAGATCTGTACACAATGCATCAAGGGTCTCATTTAAAGATTCTGGGTCTGTATGCAGTCTCATACACCTGAGTACCTGATTCCTTATCACATTCTTAGTAATGTGCCTGGGGTGCATGCTAGAGCAATGCAATATGTTGTTCTTCCTGCATGATTTCTTATACAACTTAGTGGACAAACTGCCAAACATATTCTTACTGACAGTTATATCTAAAAGGTCAATAGTCTCTAGGGAATAGTACAAGGAAAATGACAAATAGGTGGTGGTACTCCCCAAGTAACACACAAATATATTAAGCTCTTCCTCATTCCCATGCCAGATGAAAAAAATGTCATCCACAAAACGTTTATAAAAGGTGACATATAACCTAAATATGTCACTACTGAAAACAAACTATGTTTTCCCAGTTGGCAAGAACTATGTTCACATACGTATTCACATACTCTGTGCCCATAGCCACTCCTACTATTTGGAGAAAGTATTCAGACTCAAAAAAGAATACATTATTTTCCAAGATCAAATCTAATAGGGCACAGATCATATTGATCTTGGAACTGGAAAAGTTACTTTCTTTGGTTAGAAATTGCAGCACATTCTCAACTCCATCTGCATTGGAGATGACTGTAAATAATGAATTCACATCCAAAGTCACAAAATACACTTTCCTAATTTCATTCTCACTCCTACACCTAGACCATGCGTATAATTGTTCCAAAAACTGCTTGCTATCCCTTAAAACAGTCTCTACTGTATCCAAAATGCTTCTAAGCTGCTTTTCTACATATATGGACATAGTCTCTGTGAGCTACCCTCTTCCTGACACAATGGGTCGAAAGGGAGGATTTACTGGATCCTTGTGCACTTTGGGCAAACCATATATCACTGGTAAGGTAGGATGTTGAACATAGAAGTATGTATACAAGGAGTAATCTATTTGATCTGTCATAAGCATATTATATATATAGAAATTCAATCTATTAATAATGCCATTCACCTGATACTTCTGCAAAATAACATATACTGTGTTAACATATAGCATCTCATGCATTTTTTCAAATAATCTAACTTATCAAAACCAACAATCCCACCACCTTTGTCTACTGGTCTAATAACCAAGTGTTCAGCCCTAGTCAACATATTTAATGCTTCACATTCCTTGGCTGACAAATTGAAAAATTCAGCCTTACATTTCTCATTAAATGATTTCCTTAAATCATCCTCACAAATCTTAATAAAGGCTTCCATAGCTGGAGAGTTGTCCGTTGTAAAAACACTCTGTTTCTTGATGTAATATACAAAGGTACAAAAAACAGATTAAAAGAGGTTTGCCTCATTAATTATAATCTGTTTTTATTGGATGTTTATAGTATTTAAGCTTTTATCATTTGTTCAGTTTTATTAAAGTCTGAAGAAGCAAATAACTGTGAAAACGCTAACCATCTTTTGTTTTCGTACTTTTGTATATTAAAGTGTTTTTACTCTCAGCCGTCGATGCCTTATTTTTTACTAAGGATTTCATTTTTTGGGTTTGTCTGGTTTCACTATATTCTACTGGTTTTTATTGTTCGATTTTGTCTGTTTAGTGGAACCATGGCTGAGAGTATTGTTTTGACGTTGAATTCTACCCTGATCAAGGGACTGAGTAAGCCAATGCATGAAAGGAAGAATGGACTAACAGCTGATGTGACTACATCTATGCCTATATCTACTCCCAATCCTCTCATTTGTGTATCTTTTAGTGAAGAGGATATTGCAGCTACTAATGTTGACCTTAATGAGCTGTCTGTTTAAAAAGACTCTGAAGGATCTCGAGGACAACCCTGGAACATATAACAATTGTTGGAGTGTTCAGACCACCAAAGTCAGGTGCAGATGACCTAGAGGAATTCATACATTTCTTACATGAAACAAAGGAGGGAAGAATAATAGTAGCTGGGGACTTAAATTTACCAGAAACAGACTGGAATAATATTGATTCAACAACATTAGTAAAGAAATTATTCACAGAGTATATTCAGGAACAACAAATTCTTCAGATTGTAAAAAAACCTACCAGGGGATGGAATATACTAGATATTGTTTGTGTTCCTAAAGAAATTACTGTAACTTTAAGTCATATTTTACCACCATTGATGTGCAGTGATCATGGGGTCATAAAGGTTAATTTGTTGCTAGATAATTCTTCCAACCTGAAATCTAAGCCAATGCACAGAAGGTTAATTACAGATTATAGGGAAGCAAAAAACTTGCTATATAAAACTAACTGGAGTGAGGTGTTCAGTGGAAAAACTGAAGATGGAATGTGGAAAGTTTTGAAAGAGAAATTGTTTGAGTGCAAAAAGTCAAAACAATGTTTAACATCAGGATCTAGGCATATAACATCAGGGGGGGTATATTTCCATAAGAACAAGATACCTGATTAAGGTGAGAGACAAAAAATATAAGAAATGGAAGAGAGGTTGAACTACAACTTTGAAAACTGTAATAAACAAGCTGGACAAACAGAGTAAGCATAGTGTTAGACAAGATCAAGAAAATTTTGAAGAAAATGTATATAAAGATATTGAGCATAATAAGAAACCTTTTTATTGGTACATAAGATGTGGAAGGAGTAAAGATACACAAACTGATAAACTGTATGTAGATTCTAAAATTTATTCTCAAACACAACAGATTATAGATGCTGTTGTTGTTTGTCTTTCGGCTTTTTCTGGTTAGGGGTCACCACAGCGGAACTCCGGTCCGCTAATGATTGGCAGTAGATTTTCACGAACGCTGAGGTGCCAGCTCGATGTCCAACCTTCCAAGAAGGCATGCCCATTTATGTATGTCTTTCGAATGCCCAATAAAACATGGGGAGAACATGCAGACTCCACACAGAAGGCACTCCCCGCACTCCAGCTGAGAATCAAACGGGAGAACCTCTTGCTGAGAGGCAACAACACTACCACTGCACCACTGCGGTGATGTTTATAGATATATTGACAAAATCTTATGCAAAACAGTTTGGCTCCACAAAGGGTGTGGTAAGTTGTCCTAGTGACATCCAGGTAACCCCAGATACAGGAATCAAATTAGATTATATTGAAAAAGAACTGTGCAAACTGGATTCAAACAAAGCACAGGAAGGAGATGGAATAAGTAACAATGATTTGAGAACACTTAAGCAAGAACTTACACTGCCATTACATCTATTATTCACTAGGTCATATAAATATGGGGAGATTCCTCAAGATAGGAGACATGCACTTATTAAACCTGTCTTTAAGGGAAAGGGGAGTAGGACAAACCCAGAATCATATAGACTCTTAAGTCTACTTTCATGTTGTGGAAAAATAATGGAAAAGGTCATACTGGATAAGTTATTGTCAGAACTGGATAGGTTGGGACTTGAAACCATATATCAGCATGCAAATGTTGAAAATAGATCTATTACCACCTGTACTATGATGTTCTATAACCATATAATAACAGCTATGAATGAAAGATTGTGCTGTGATGTGATTTATATAGATTTAACTTCAGCATTTGACAGGGTCATGCACAAAACACTGATCAATAAATTTGTACAACTAGGTATTGATGCACTGTTGATAAGATGGATAGCTGCATGGCTTACAAATAGGACATGGCAAGTATCACACACCAACTGGACAGGTGAAATCCCTGGTTACAGTCAAAGTGTTCTGTATTAGGCTCTTACTTGTTTAGATTGTATCTTTCAGACCTTACTTTTTCATCTGAGGTCTTCTACAGTCTATATGCTGACGACCTGAAATTGGGTAAACTGATTACAAGTGTTACAGATAAGGCATGTCTGCAAAATAATTTGACTAAATTGACCATTTGGGCACAGGAGAATAATATGTTGATAAATACATAAAAAACTAAGCATATGAGATTTGGGAGACATAAACTGAAAGGTGAATATTTAATACAGCACAGAGTGATTGAAACTGTAGACTCATTTAAGGACCTGGGTATATGGGTAGATTCAGCTATGAGTTTTTCTAATCATATCAACCAATTGGCTAATGATAGTTATAGAACTATAGGTTGTATAAAAAGATTTATAAAGTCTAGGAAATCAAACATAATTAATTCATTGTTTGTTAGTTACATTAGACCCAAACTTGACTGTGGAATAACAATATGGAAACTCTATAAGTAAACAAGCATGAATAAACTGGAAAGAGTACAGCGGAAATATACTAAGGGCATCCATGGATGTGAAAATCTAAGTTATTATGAAAGACTAAAATATCTGAACTTGTACAATGTCTCTTACAGATATTTAAGAGGAGATCTTATTCAGGTATATAAGGCATTTAGGGACAGCTACCTCTGGGAATGTTTGGGGTTATCAAAAAGTACTAGAGAATTGTCAGATAACCTATGTAGAAGATTCTATAGGAATGAGAAGTGTACTAATTGGCTCTCTGACAGAGTAGCTGATGCTTGGAACAGACTACCAAATTACATTAAAGCAAGTACTAGTTTAGATATTTTTAAGAACAGCCTGGACATTTATTTTGGGAACAAGTGTTTTGGCATATTGGCAAGCTAGAAGGCTTTAATGCCCATGCTTGAAACATTTGTATGTATGTATGTAAAATGTTTAAGCACAAGCATTTGTTATGGCAACGCTATCACTTTGAGGCTGCTATCTTTAATAGTTCTTTCCCGGAACTATTAAAAAGATGGCAGATTTTGAACTTACAGTTGAGTCTTGACTATAAGGTATTATTAAATGATTTTTTCCAACTGGAGGAAGACTCTTTGATTAAGGACATTAATGAGATGACGTTCTATTTAACTGGCTCTTTCAAGGGTGAAGTGTTTGATCAACTTATGAATGAGGTATTACTTAACATCTCACTCTATGAAAGAAAACTTGAAAAGGAGAAAACTAAGAAGCTCCAGAGAGACTATGCTGACTTTCATGATGGTAACATCTTTTCCTGGCCTAGAAGCATTCAACCAATCGGACTTCCAGGAGGTTCTTCAGTGACAGAACAACGTACGACGGCCAGAGCCCCTGATGTTACTACTAATGGACAGGTAATGGAGCGACGTTCACCGGGATGTGTTAACTCTATTAACAATGACTTTCAGAGGGGAAATCCTAATGGAGTTTGTAGTACAGTCATGACTAGGCCAGTGGCTACATCTCTGAATATGTCCGACACACAATATGATTATCCTGCCTCGATATGTTCAAAAGGACAGTGTTCGAGTCAGAGATTAACAGAGCTGACAGAACATAATCAGTGTTCTGGTGCTAATGGTTTAGATGGACTAACTAGCAATGAGACTGTGAGTAGTGACAATGAAAATGTTGTGATTGATAGAAATAATGTAAATACTGATATCAATGCTACTAGTAATGGGGTTTATCTTCTAATACAAATTCCGAGGATGTTTGCTTATTGGATGTAACTGTGTTACCTATCGTAAATACTGATAACAGTACTAGTCCTACAGGGAAATCTACCTTGACTAATTTAAATCGTGATTTAGAGAGTGTTTTAACAACAATTAGTAATAAACCAGTAGTAAGACCTAAAGTTTTAACTATGACTAAAATTAATAATGATTCTAGTATAACAACTGATCAAAGTAGAAATAATGCTCATCATTCGGCTGTTTTTTTGGAGAAAGTGCTCCCTATAAGGCAGGAAAAGCAGATAGGGAGGTCACACAGTCACAGAAGGAGGGGGACGGCTGCAGTCCAACCCTCCAATTCAGATTAAGGGTCCGCAAACATGCAATCGGAAATAGATAGCTTGGTGTTCAATTTGTCATCTATTGCACTTACTAGTGAGCAATTATCTGTATTGAATAAAGGTCTCTCATTTGTTCCTGCCACCAAGATGGACCTTGTTGACACAATTTTAGATTTTAAAGTGTTTGCTAGAAATATGTTAAAAACTATTTTTTTGGATGGAGACAAAGAAATGCAAAATGCTCATAGTTTCAAGAAATTGAGTGTTTTTACTCCGGACAACTCTCCAGCTATGGAAGCCTTTATTAAGATTTGTGAGGATGATTTAAGGAAATCATTTAATGAGAAATGTAAGGTTGGATTTTTTAATTTGTCAGCTAAGGAATGTGAAGCATTAAATATGTTGACTAGGGCTGAACACTTGGTTATTAGACCAGCAGACAAAGGTGGTTGGATTGTTGTTTTTATTAAGTTAGATTATTTGAAAAAAATGCATGAGATGCTATATGTTAACACAGTATATGTTATTTTGCAGAAGTATCAGGTGAATGGCATTATTAATAGATTGAATTTCTATATATATAATCTGCTTATGACAGATCAAATAGATTACTCCTTGTATACATACTTCTATGTTCAACATCCTACCTTACCAGTGATATATGGTTTGCCCAAAGTGCACAAGGATCCAATAAATCCTCCCTTTCGACCCATTGTGTCAGGAAGAGGGTGGCTCACAGAGACTATGTCCATATATGTAGAAAAGCAGCTTAGAAGCATTTTGGATACAGTAGAGACTGTTTTAAGGGATAGCAAGCAGTTTTGGAACAATTATACACATGGGCTAGGTATAGGGGTGAGAATGAAATTAGGAAAGTGTATTTTGTGACTTTGGATGTGAATTCATTATTTACAGTCATCCCCAATGTAGATGGAGTTGAGAATGTGCAGCAATTTCTAACCAAAGAAAGTAACTTTTCCAGTTCCAAGATCAATATGATCTGTGCCCTATTAGATTTGATCTTGGAAAATAATGTATTCCTTTTTGAGCCTGAATACTTTCTCCAAATAGTAGGAGTGGCTATGGGCACAGCGTTTGCGAATATGTATGCAAACATAGTTCTTGCCAACTGGGAAAAAGAGTTTGTTTTCAGTACTGACATATTTAGGTTATATATCACCTTTTATAAACATTTTGTAGATGACATTTTTTTCATCTGGCATGGGAATGAGGAAGAGCTTAATAGATTTGTGTGTTACTTGGGGAGTACCACCACCTATTTGTCATTTTCCTTGCACTATTCCCTAGAGACTATTGACCTTTTAGATATAACTGTCAGTAAAAATGTTTGGCAGTCTGTCCACTAAGTTGTACAAGAAATCATGCAGGAAAAACAACATATTGCATTGTTCTAGCATGCACCCAGGTGCATTACTAAGAATGTGATAAGGAATCAGGTACTCTGGTGTATGAGACAGCATACAGACCCAGACTCTTTAAATGAGGCCCTTGATGCATTATGTACAGATCTTGTGAGCAGGGGCTATAAAATTCGAGAAATAGAAAGAACAATAGAGGAAGTCAATATGTTAGAATGGAAAAAAATAAAGCCATTTTTTTGGACACGTCTTCTGTAGCTCCAGAGACTAGAAAGACCGTAGATACTAAGGTAGTAAACAGGATGTGTTTTAACATATTCTAGTGAAGTCAATAGGATCTGTGAGATTGTTAAAAGGAACTGGCCTATTCTACTGATGGATCCCAAGATTAGTAGAGTTATAGAACCTGTTCCTAAATTTAGTTTCAAGAATAGTAAGAATCTAAAACAATGTTTGTGCTATAAGCACAGTAGGTCATACGGGCAGTTCACTTCGGAACGCAAGGGTACACATGCATGCAGGAATTGTAAAGCCTGCTGCAATACTTGGTCAGCTTGTATGGTTATGCACCCTGTGAATTTGAAACCCACAGAGTTTTCCTTCTATGCAGATTGCTCTACCAAAAATATAGTATATATGGCTAAGTGTAACCTATGTGACTGTTTTTACATAGATAAGACTTATTGTATGCTTAAGGAGAGGGTGCTAGAGCACCTGAATGATATACGTAACAACAAAATGACTAATGCACTAGCCAAGCATGTGTCTGAAGTTGTGGTCAATCATAGTTTTACATTTTTGGTTCTACATAAAGTAAATGGCAGCTTAAGAGAATGCGATTTATATAATGAGACAGAATATACTGAGTTGAGGTGGAATGTTGATTTTAAAGCGTATGCTCCACCGGGTTTGAACAGTGCTGTCTCTTTAAAACCTCTTTTGAAAAAAAGAGTTTTGCCTCATTAATTATAATCTGTTTTTATTGGATGTTTATAGTATTTAAGCTTTTAATGTTTGTTCAGTTTTATTAAGGTCTGAAGAAGCAGGTAACCATGAAAGAGCTAACCTACTTTTGTTTTCGTACTTTTGTATATTAAAGTGTTTTTACTCTCAGCCTTTGACGCCTTATTTTTTACTAAGGATTTCATTTTTGGGGTTTCTGGCTCCACTACATTCTACTGGTTTTTATTGTGGGAATATAGATTTCCTCAATGACCTACATCCGTTGTTTGATCGAATGGGCATTGACATTATGCGGCTTATGGTTAAACATAACACCCAGGTTTTGGAAACCTTATTTAAAGAGATGGAAGACAGGAGTAAATCATTTCAAGGTGATTTAGAGTATGAATGCCATTAGATAAATTATGCCAGTTTTCTCAAAAATGTGGACAGTATTTGCAGTAACATCTTTATGCAAAAGCAAAATAAAATTAAGAGAGACATTAATGAATATTTAAAAAGGAAAATATGTCTGCTTTCCCCAGGTTGCTGTGACAACAGTATTGAAGAGAGCCAATGGTGAAGAGGAAGTGACATCAGTGATGAGGTTTCACTGTGACCAACGCCTGAATTTACAATCATCTACCATCATGGCCGACAGTGTAAGGCATTCGGAGAGGCTACGGGGGAAAGGACAACAATCCCATTTTTCCGAGAACATATACAGGGACTATGTGAAGCAAGGGTCAAGGCCGAAAAAGGCAAGAAACTGGAACTAATGGTGGACCAATTAATGGACACGGCTATTGCCTTTTTTCATGAAGTAAGTGAAATGAACAGTAAAAATGACAGTATTGCAGTGCTTCCCTTTGGTTATGAAGCATTTTATGGTTGTTCATCAGTTAATGACACCCATTTTTACATAATTGGTGAAGTAAATGTTTCATATAGTAATTTATTAGTAAGGGCTGATAAAAATGTAAAAAATGTTGAAGGTGGGATATGTGTCTCTTTAAATAATGAACATTCTGGTATGGCCTTGCAAACGCAGTTAATTGAAAATAATATAAATGGTTGTCCTTCAGATGATGTTTTTTTAGACAAAACTAGTGAAGTAGACATTTTGAAAGTTAATCCAGTGGCAACAGTTGACCAAAATGTGGAAGATGTTTATGATGGGACAGGTGTATGTTTTAATAGTGAATATTCTGGTCTTACTTTGCTAACACACTTAATTGAAAACAGTGTTTATTCTGGTAATGTTTATGAACCGCAAGTGGTGTATAACAATGCAAAAGATTTTAAGGTATGTAATTACTCTACCAAAAGGGTAGGAATTGAACATGCAAATCTTTTGGAAAAAGGATTTACATTTGTCCCAACTAGAAGAGGGAATGTGGCCAATTCCTTAATATCGTATATTAAATTTAAAGGTATGGTAGAATGGTAACAATGATCAAATAGAGGTGAATGGTCATAGTTATAGCAAACCAAGTATGTTCAACCCCCCTTTAAACAACTTAATAAGGGTGTATGAAAAAGTTTGTGAAAAGGAGATAAGATGCATTGTATAGACAACATAAAAGAGTTTATGAATGCAATCTAACAAAAGAAGAAGAGAGGTTGTTAAAGGAAATAACCAAGGATAAAGCTATACAAGTAATGAAGCTGGACAAGGGCAAAGGGGTGGTGATAATGGATAGCAGTGATCATCTAAATGGGATGAATTTGTTATTAATGGATGGTACCTATGAGGAAAGCTCTTTAAATGAAATTCATTTACTTATAGGAAGATTGATATGGCATTAGATGATATGGTATATCAAGGTCAGATTAGTGTGGATGAATATAAGTATTTAAAGAATGAACACCCCCATGATACCCAACGTATTTGGAATACCAAAGATCCACACGGGGCTAAAACATTTAAAATTCTGGCCCATTGTGGATGGGAAGCATTCCAAGACCTGCTTCATTAGTAAGTTTTTAGGTTACAGTCTACAAAAGGGTCTGAGGGTATTTACATATATTACCAAGGACTCTTGGCATTTCTTGGAAAAATTGGGAGAAATAGAGTTGAGTAAAGATTTGAGTAAAGATTTGATAATGGTCACCATTGACGTGCGTAATCTCTTTTCAGTAATACCACATGAAGAGGGGTTGACTTGGTTAGAGGTCCAATTACTAAAAACAGGTATATATGATCAGGATTCAATTAACAAATATACTGCTTTAATAGAAATGGTTTTGAAAAACAACTACATTAATTCTGAAGGGCAATATTATAAGCAGTTAACTGGAGTGGCGATGGGGGCAGCTTGTGCCCCCATTTTTGCCAATTATGTCATGTCTTACTGGGAACAGGAATTCATTATGAACAGTGCCTATTGGTCAAATGTTATACATTACACTAGGTTTCTGGATGGCCTGTTTGTGGAATGAATTTTTGAGGTACATTAACAACACTGTGGAATTCTTGGATTTTACCCACTCCTATAGTAAGGAATGAATTTCCTACCTAGATGTTGATTTAGTGATTGATTTTAAAGATAAAAAATTGTCCTGCTTGATTTATAGAAAGCCCACATTTTCAAATACGTATTTGGATTACCAGCTGGCACCCATACCACCAAAAAAAGTCAATTGTAAAGGGACAGTTGGTCCAGGCATCCAGGATGATGAGTTTGAATATTGAATTTTTAAAAGAAGTTCAGTTTATTATAAGATTGTTTAGTAAAAGAGGCTATCCCACAGAATTATTGCAGGAAATTAGTGAGGAGGTTATATGTAAACATTGGGTATGTATAAGCCCATCTTAGGAAGTGGGTCTAGTATGAATGAATTAACGTTAATTAATAAGCAAGAGAGAAAAAAAGAAAATTTTGAATTGAGTTTTCATTACTACTTATAACTTGGATGCCAACCAGATTTCCAAAATAATTAAAAATAATTGGGAAATAATGAGTTATGATCAGAATGTTGAGCAAAAGGTGGGTAAGGTATCACCAAAAACAGTGTATAGGAAAGATAGATCATTCAAAAACCTTTTTGAAATTAATGGTAATGCTGTTGAAGTGAATTTTAATAGACCAAAGGGCAATTATAAGTGTGGGATGTGCAATTTTTGTACACACATTTTTGGAAACAGGGAAATTTCAAACTCAATAGGAGACACATTTTTATTAATGGTCATTTTAATTGTTGTAGCTCCAATGTGGTTTACATCGCTAAGTGCCAAAAATGTCCTATATTTTATATAGGTAAAACAAGTAGACTTTTTAAGAACAGAATTGGTGAGCACTTAATGGACATTAAAAAGGTAGAATTAGAAATGCCTTGTATAGACACATTAAGGAGTTTAGTGACCATTATTTTAAGTTTTTAGTGGTACAACAATTAGTTAAAGATCCACAAGGGAAATTTGTGGACATGCACCTGGATATATGTGAACTGAGATGGGAGCTGCGTCTGAATGCAACTGAATATCCAGGTATTAATGAAGCTATCAATATATCCTGTATTTTAAAGTTAAAAAGTATATTAGGATAGGTTGTGTATAATGAGACACGAGTTTTGTTTTAAAATTTCTTTTATGCTTTTCAGATAAATAATTATTTAATTGAGTAATGAATTTGTAATTGTGCAATTCTAATTGTTTTTTTAATTGGCTTGATTGGATGTGTATTTAAGGGCTAGGTTATTTTATATAAAGTGTTCTGAGGAAATCCCTGCTTTGAGGGAAGAAAGCGCTTAACATTGTCAATAAAGTGCGGATTATTCATTTGGTCTTCCAGATGTGGTCCTTTGAGCTGTGCTGCCTTGTTCTGATAACAGATTCATATTAGTTACTAGTTATCGATGCCAATGAGAACATTTTCAGGACTGCAGCATCCACCCCCTTTAAAAGTACAACACAGTACAGTATCAGCAATGCATCTACATACTGTGGGAATAGAACCCACAGCCTTCTGCATCAAAAGCAAGTATTTTACCTGTTATGCTACTAACAATGCAAGCAGACTTGGCATAAGCAGCACTAAACTTCTCTTCCCCTGAAGCTCTCAGCTCCTTCTAAAATCCACTCGACACTCAATTGTATCTCTCAACTTTGCAGCACAAAAAATCTGGAAAAAGCCAACATTTATTGGGGGGGGGCAGAAACCAGGGACATATTTTAAACATTGCTTGTCTAATCTTGGAAAGTTGCTAGAATAAAATGTTGTGTTACCACCATGCATTTCCTGAAAGATAGGAAGACTGAAACTTAAATGGCTATCATTTAGTGAATTTAGTTTTCACCATAGCTCTCAACCTCTTAGCACATAAAGCCTGGACAAAGCCAATAATAGGGAAATACAGCCCCAAAAATAGGAACAAATTTAAAATATTGATCTTATAAACTTAGAAAATTACTAGAATAAAAGGTTTTGTGTTGCCATTTATTTTTCTGAAGAATATGAATTCTGAAATTCAAATGCCTGTCATTATTTAGTGAATAAGCTTTTATCAGGAACAGAACAAAAATATGAGACAACAATCTGGACAGTTTTCAAAAGTGGTGCTGGGTAGGGAATTCAAGATCTTGCTACTAATATTCAAGGTACAGGGTTTGAGCCTGTGTAAATCTAGCCACCAGGTATATTTAACTGGGGCATTACACACACACACACACACACACACACACACACACACACACACGCACACACACACTGTCATGCTACATACATTTGAAATTGCTCGCATGCATGCTACATACAGTGGAGCTCTCAGCCAATTCTGACAGGCTGTTCACGAAGCTGGCATTATTATGCACGTGACGCCATCGCACATGTGATGATGTCAGATGGAAGAAAATTAAAAAAACAAGCTGTGAAATTCGGAAATTAAGGGGTGCCACTTGGGAATCATGACACCCCATTTTTGAATCTCAAAACTGGTAAAAAAACAAAATTCTCGGTATGGTTGAGAGGTATGATTCCTTACTTCTATTAATTTCTCTCCCCGTCCTTCTCTCTAAATATACCATAAGCCTGCTTTTCTCTCACTTTGTACTGCATTTCCTGTTTGTATTGTACTAACTTACCTTTAACTTTTCTGTAAACTGGTTACAATTTCTCCAACTATTAAATCATTGTCATATAACTTGTATCTACTTTTAACCAATGTTTTGATATTATGTCTTCATATAATTATTTAATCTGTATTTTTTGCATTATTTTTAAGACTGTAAAATTACTATTCTTAAAATGTTTTGCAATACTTTGGAACTTCCCCCCAGGCTTTCACTGAAAATGGACTCCTACCTGGTTAGCTTTTCCCAGTAATCAAATGTAAATAAATAAATAAAAACATGCACATACATACATAAAAAATACAGCATTGGAAGACCGAGCATGCTGAGAAAGACTGCTATTTTCTGCTATACCAGAGCAACTGTAATGAATACATTTCATTAATTTCATGAAAGCACAAATAAGCAACTTAACTGGTATTCCACAGTAGGATTTGTTAACTGAATAGGCATACTCTGTGTATGCTCAAAATCAGGACATGAGAAAGAAGCCAAGACCTATATTAATAAAGATAGACATATACCAGCAGAAAGAGCTGTTCCTGACAAAATTGTGGAAGAAGGGAACAGTATTAAAAACTGGGGACAGCAGAATCTTTTTTGGGAAATGATTATTCACTGTACATCAAGCAGAAGAGAAGTAAGATTATCGATGCAATTACAGAATGTTGAGAGGCAGCTGTGAGAGTTGCCATATCCAGCTGTGTTTAGAATATTTTTTTTCCTGGAGGTTCAAAAATATTTTTGAATGCAGGTCAGGCTAAGGAGAAAAAAAAACAGCAAAATGTGAGCTAGCAAGTTGACAGGGACTCTTCCTGCTCATTTTTCTGATAGTAAAACCCCTGGGAGAACTTGCCAGTGAAACATTTTCCATTGTTAAAAAGGAAAATGAGTGATAGAACAAAAGCCCAGAAGCTGTCTAGAAAAATCAGGAGTACCTTGGACTTGAACCAGAGACCAGTAACAGTTGGTCAAGATGATGAGAAATGAGACAATAATATAAAATTATGAAATCAATGGAATGATTGTAAAGTATAATTTCCATAAGATGCAGTTTAGACATGAGAACTGTGCTTATGCAAAAAGTGACTAGAGCACTGGAAGTTTGATGATTGTTTTAAGTTGGTGGAGGGGACTCTAAAGCATAATTGTAATTTTGTCACTGATGTTTAGAAAATCAATGAAGAGAATGAAGATGTGATTAAGTGAACAAAGTTTTTATTCCTAATATGTTTATAATAAAGTTTGTGAAGAAAATTGCAAGTTATACTGTAAAGCTGTTCTGTAGTATTATGCAGATGTATTCTAAAAAGACGGGAAGTCTTTTTTTAAACATCTTTATTAAATCACAATTAAAGCAATGACATTGGTGCACATTCATTAATAGAAAAGAAAACCAAATATAGTGACATACAGGTATGTTTTCTTTTTAACAATTATAATTCACTCCATCATTATATAAATTGCTTTGTTTCTGTCTTCCCTTAAATATTACTCCCCTTTTGAACATTATTCTGCATGCATTGTTCCCACAAATTCCATGTATTTCTATGTAATTTGCTCTTTCCCTTTTCTAAATACCCTACAGCCAGTTCTTTCATCTTCTTTATGATATTCACTATGTCGGTTGCAATTGCTTTAGATTTTGATTTCCATTTTCAAGTAATTATTTTTTTGTAAGTCAGTAACATTAAACTTAGTAAGGCTTTACTATATCTAGGTAATTCATATCCTATGTCCCAGCTCAAAATAATTATTTCCTTAATTAACAGCCATTTGCCTTCCCTCAAGCATTCCTAAGAAAATACTCTGTATGGATATTTTTTAAATCTGCCATCTCATCAGTCTCAAAAAACATTTTTCAGTTACCACCCTCTTTCCCATCACACATCCAGTATTTGCTGTCTACCTGAGGAAAAAAAATGACTGAAGTCTGGTGTAGGGTATAAAATACCTATGTAAACACTTCTACCTATGTAAACAAGTAGAAGAGAAGTAAGATTATCCATGCAATCACAGAATGTTGAGAGGCAGGTGTGAGATTCAAGTTGTTATATCCAGCTATATTTGGAAAATCCAAAACCTTCTAGATTTGGCTGCATTCCTGGGACTCACACAGTTGCCCCTCCCTTTGTTCCTTTGTAAATTACCTTTCCAGTCTTGTTTAACCTTATAGGTATTATGTAATATTTTTATGCTCTACTAATTATCCTTTTTTTAACAACAGCTTCTGTTTTAGACAAGTAAAAACTCTACCAGAGCTGGTATTTCAATTACCACTCCATTACCCCTTTCTCTTTATCTATACTCTAATGCTTATCCCTTGCAGATGGGGCAGTCTATAACTTGCAGTTCAAACTTTTGCTAATCCCACTCTATTACATTTCTCTCTCACTCTCTCTAGTAATTTGCTCCCAGTATCTTCGATCTTTTGCTAATTTTCTTCAGTACTTTCAGCCCCTCTTGCCTGTTTTCTATACTCCTACTTGCAGTCATCCCTATTGGCAAATTCTCCTTCATATCTGTGTTGGCTTAGTTCTTAGAGTACTTTCTGCTACTTTAGGAATATAATGTTTTGTGTGGTCATTGTTATTCCCCTAAGGCATGTGCATTCACAATCCTAATCTCCCTTTATTTCTTGACCCCCGCCTATATCCCCTGTTTCATCATCTGTTTCCACTTTAATTTATAACCTGCTCATGTTATGTATATAAACATTAACTGGGGAGCTGTAAAATATTCCTTCAAATCTGGTAATCTTAAACTACCTTATTCTGTTGGAAGAAACATGGTATCCCACTTAACTTTTGCCCTCTTCCCCTTCAATATAAATTCCTTTAGCTCTTTATTATTATCTACAACTTCTCCGATTGATACAAGTATACCTGACCTGCATACAAAATTAGAGAGACTAAAACATTTTCACTACTGTATCTTATTATCTACATCTATAATCAAGATCTTCCAGTTTCTGTATCATATCATTTTTTGTTTAATCTCTTCACATATATCTTTAGCTGCCATAACAGAAATTGTCTTTAATCTGTACACCTAAATATGGATATTGAACCATTTTATTTATGGTTGTATAGTTTACTGCTATAATCTTTGTTTTATCATCATTAATTTTATACTCAGAAAAGACATGAAACTATCTCACAAATGTGCCACAACATCAAAATAGCATTTTATTTATTGTTCAAGTACAAAATAATATCTGCAAATAAACCTATCTTTTTTGATTGCCATAACATTTATATATTTGAATTTGTGAGTCCATTATTTTCTTTGCCAGTGGGTCTAATTGTAAAGCAAATAACAATGAGAAGTAGAACACACCTGCCTTCTCCCTCTGTTCAAATACATCTTGGGTAGGAACCCTCCCACCTTAATTCTTGACTCATATACAAGCTGTTTCTCACATCTGGGAGGGGAAAAAAAATAATACAATGGACAGCAATCACTGTAAGTGGGAATGCAAGTTGTAGCATGCACGTTATCATGGGTAATCTTAGGTAATTCCTGTGTGTGCAGCTGTTGATGTTTAGCAGTTCTTTCTATCTGGATGGTTAAAGTTAATTTTTTGAAAGACATACATAGTTTTGTGTGTTTGTCCTAAGTGAATAGAGGATGGGGGTGTTTTGAAAATGTATTTAGTTTTTTTTTGTTCGAAGGTTTTCACTTAAACAAAAAGTCTTCAAAAGTGGAAGTGTGATTGGAAGAAAGAGATAGTTGGGAACATATTTTTAGGAGTGTAATGAGTTGGCAGACTTTAAAATTTCCCTGCAAACTACTCTGTCAGAAATACTAGTTGAGCAAATTGGTGTAACTAAGAAAATGATTTTTTGAGCTGTGATGCACAATCAGAATTGCCTAGACAAAGTAAAACCTTGCTGAGTTTAATTCTGATGGCTGCCTAAAAAAACAATTACTAGAAAATGGAAATCAAAGTCTAAACGAACTGTACTAGCTGTAGTGAATATAGTAACAGAGATAAAATAACTGGAAGTGGTATATTTAGAAAAGGGTAGGAACAAATTACATAGAAAAATTGGAGTTATAGGAACAATACATGCAGAATAATATTTTTGGGGAAAATTTAGGTTTAATGGAAGGCAGGAATTCAATGAGTTATATAATGATTAATTGACAATGACTATATAGAAGATTATATGTGATGTATACTTTTTGCAACTGAAATGTGTCAATATGGTTTGTTTTCATATATATATACATATATATATATATATATATATATATATAATTGCATATGTCATAAGTGAAAATTCATTAAAGATGTTTGCTGTTCAAAAAATAATGGCAAACTTGTGGTAGTATGGGGTTATTGGCAAGAGAGGAGGATTAAGCTGACATGAATTTATATTCTACCCAAAACTAGTTTCATTTTTTGTTTGAGGATTTTCATTAAAACACAAAGTCCTGAAAAATGTGACAGGCTCAAAAGGAGATAAGAAGAAACAGCTGTATAAAAATAAAGATTTGGAGCACTTTTGCAAGGAAGAGTGGGCAAATATTGCCAAGTCAAGATGTGCCATGCTGATAGACGCCTACCCAAGAAGACTGAATGTTGTAATTAAAAAAAAAAGGTGCTTCAACAAAGTATTAGTTTAAAGGTGTGCACACTTATGCAACCAGCTTATTGTATATTTTTTTTATATTTTTTCCTCTAACAGGTTTGTTTGTTTTTCTATTGAATTGTACAGGTTAAAATTAAAGGTGGGAAAAGTTTTGAAATGATTCATTGTGGTCTCATTTTTTATCACCAAAACCTGGCATTTTAACAGGGATGTGTACACGTTTTATATCCACTGTATATATACCAAAATTGCTATTGTGGAGCTTAAGAAAAGTTTAGGAGAAATAATCAGCTTTCAGCATGAAATGCTACTTATAAGTGGAGATTTGAACTAGATTTGCAATAGTGAGGATGTATCAGGGGACCTAGAAGGGAATATATAACAAAAGATGGTGGATTTTTGCAGAAATTTGTGAAAATATTTGGTAAGGAAGATGTAAATTTAGGAACTCTGACAGAATTTATATACTACTCCCCAAGGTACAACATCCATGCTAGACTAGACTAGATATAAATTACATTTCATGGGAACATGTGCATTTAATTGAAAGCTTTGCAATAGCTATTCAGACCATGCAACAATAAAAACCAATATAAAGACATAGGATAATGAAGTAAAATTGAGACATTGATGCTTTCCCACCTACCTGTTAAAAAGAGAGGAATTTAAGGAATGGGTAGTTGACATTATTCTAGAGTTATTGGGGAAAATAGAAGTATCTTCAGAAGTTATAGTTAATGAATGGAATAAAATGAAAATGGAGTTTAAGAACAGGGCAGAAAAAAAAGAGAAAGATACATGGTTAAGAAGTAATAGAAATTAATTAAATTGACTGACAAAGGTTAAAGCACTGCAGAATAGGTGGAATCTCAAAGAACAAAAAGATGCACAAATGCAGAAGACTAAAGAAAAAATAAGGGAATATCTGGATAATATGCATGAGTTTAGAAAGACTGCTGATGTTGATAACTCCAGAACACAAAAACGTTTAGTACAATGACTTAGGCAACACAAAGTAGAGAGAGTTGTCACCGAACATAGGGAGCCTATAGCAAGAAAAATAACCAGAGAGCCTGTAGAGGTATTAGAGATATTTTGGAAATATTTTTAAAATTGTATAATGCAGAGAAATAGGGAAATTAAGAAAGAGCATAAACGGAATTATTTATGGAAGACATAATTATGCCAAGGTTATAAGTAGATCAGGCTCAACAACTAACAGTTAAAATAGGAGGAGATGAGATATAAATGCTGATGTGTAATCAGTCTTCAGGAAACTCTTCAGGATCAGATGGCATTCCTGTTGCAGTTTGGAAGTTAGGAGAGAAGAAAGTCATAAAGAGCTGGAAAATTTTGTTTAATATTTTTAAAGGAGGTGAAGCATCAACATTTTGGAAGAAAGCTGTGGTGGCTGTTTTACCTAAAGACTGTAAAGACCCATCAGACCCAACTTCATATAGACTTATTTCAATTTTAAACTATGATTATAAAGTGTTTATGTTTGTACTAGGTAAAAAAATGACCAAGGTGTTTCCAAAATTAATAGTTTATAGAACAATGTACGTGGTTTTGTGAAGGGGAAGCAAACATTTGGCAACATTAACAGAACAATGATGATTCAGAAGAAAGCAGAATGTAAGAAAATACTGTTGCCGTTAGTGGGTTTTGATGCATATAAAGCATTCAACAGAGTAAGCTGGGATTTTATGAGTAGGGCAGTGGAAGCATTTGCATTCCCTGATAAAATAATAAGGTTAATTAAGATATGAAAGCTTGGAGGCAAGAATTAAAGTGGGAGGGTTTCTGTCTACTAAGCTGTGTTTGAACAGAGGAACATGAAGAGTTGTCATCTTTACCCTTTGTTATTTGCTATATAGAGAGCCATTAGCAAAGAAAATAAGGGACTCTGAAATGGAGTGATATGACTGGTGGAGTAATCAAGAAAAGTTGGCTTTATTTGTAGAGTATATTATTTTGTACCTGATAAATCCAGAAAAGTACACCTCTGTGTTGTGGAATGTTTTGAGAAAGTTTCAAGTCTTTTTAGGATATAAAATTAATAAGGATGAAACAAAGGCTATAGCATAACCTTAAATTATGTACGCACACACACATTGGATCAGCAATATCTATATTTATGTGGACAAATAAGATAAAGTATTTAGGAGTAGGTATTAAAATCCCTTCTGTTATGGCTGCTAAGGATATGTGGGAAGACACTAAACAAAAGATGATTCAAAAACTGAGAAACTGGATTGTCTTTTATGGTTGTGGATAGTAAGATACAAGCAGTGACAATGTTTTAATCTGTTTAGTTTTATATAATGGTCAGGCATATTTTTATTAACCAGAGGAAGCATTGTGGACAGTAGCTAACAGAGTCAAAGGAATTTGTCATGGGAGGGGAAGAGGGCAAGAGTTTAATGGGATACATTGATCCTTCCAATTGAATAAGGTGGTTTAGGATGTCCTGATTTAAAGGGATATTTTAGAGCTACACATTTAAGACTTACATACATATATATATATAAACAGAAGTAGAAAGTTATAGGCTCATAGGTATATACTTGGCTAATGACTACCAGGGTCTTTATAAGCCTAGCTGTGCAAGTCAACTCAATTGTGGCCCTATGTATCATGGGTGTTTATTAGGAGGAGATGTGAAGTTTTTAGATGTTATGTGTGTGGGGGTGTATGTAAGTTTGGGCATTACTGTCTGCCCCTGTCTATAACAGACATGGGGGCCAGATCCAGGGTAAAATTCTATTTTCTGATTAAGTGGTCAAGGTTACACTGAAATAGGGTTAGGGATGGACTGTACTTCACATGGATGGGGAGCCTGTTCCAGAGCATGGGGATCCTCTGAGAAACATATCTGTCTCACCAGCATGTCTTATTTATGTCACAAGCAAAATTTCAGCCATTGAATGTAGTGGTTCTGATGCTGTTCATTTTGTGGATATGCAAAAGGTCCATTAGAGCTGGATATGAGGATGCCTGTTAGTAACCAGTAGAAGATAGAGTATGGTATAATGAGCTGCTTTTACCCTGGGGCAGTAACTAAGGAGTCTCAATCCTCACCATTGTCTCTGGTAAGGGGTGTCATTAAAAGCAGGGACAGAAATACACAATTTCCCCTAGGAGTACACAGGGAACATGTTCCAAACCTGGGACTGGACTATATGCTTCACTCCAGGTCCCCAAATGAGTCTCCACACTAACCACTGCAGAACACTATGTCCCAGTTCTAGGTGTCTGACACACTGACTCTTAAATGTCTGATATTCATACATACACACACTCTTGGGAAAGAATGACACAGATTTACTTGCTGTGTTCCTTTGCCCAAATTACAAAGTAGCGGCTGCCACCAGTCAGATACCACAATACCCTTTAAAAGGAGTGTTCAATTAAATTGGGTAAAATAGATATTGATACAAATGGTAGCATGTAACCCAAGCATTAAGACTTTTGGGAGTGTCCCTGATGTTATCATAATAGGCATAAACACTCTCAAGTTATTACAGGTATTCACTAAATAACCAGCAACAATGAGAAGTAGTAAAATATTTAATAATAAATAAATGGATTTAAAACATGTAAATATTGAATAACTGATTCCAGTAAACAGAGTTTCGCACACAGGAAATATGAAAATAATACTGTAGGATAGATCTCACACTGATTTTAAAAAACCTCTAACTAACTAGCTATAGATCCCTGACTATCTGAAGATTAACTGTCCCTATCTAACCTAAATAACTTGGGAAGGCAATATTATACTCTTACTTCTATAAGGCAAAATGAGGAATTATCTCTACATTCCAGGCTGTTGGCTGTTCTCAGCGACTGGAACTACTACTCTGGAAAAAAATGGACTACTACTGCTGAACCGCTCTGAAAAACAACTGAATGATGATTGAACAACTGACTCAAAACCTGTCTTTATAGCAGATTTTTTTAAAGCAACAGGAAGCTGCTATGAGAATTCTACTCTCTCATATCAGACTTTGAAAGGTAAACAGCTGCAGTGAAGATTCTATTCTCCCAGCCCTGGCACACAATAACATCACATCTAGGTCAGCTGACTCTGGCATAACATACATTCAGAACTCTTTTAATAAAAAAAATGTATATTTGGTCACCCAGGAGAACACTGACATTCAAACATCTTGCATAAATCAGAATGATAATCAAAATACATAAACTTATTTACAAAACTCTGCCCCACAGCTGCCTAGCTCATTGCTTTGGGTCTCTTTCACTTTCACTTACTTCCTCCCGCTGTACTCTACTTACCTGTCTCCAGGTGGTAATGCTTGCACTCAGACCGTCAGTCTGTCTTACTAGTTTCAGACATTTTTTTCTTCATGGCTTCTTTTCTCTCCCACTAAAACTCTCTCAGTTTTGCACTTTCCTGTTTTTCCCCATACCTAAACCATATCCCTGTTTTTTCTCTGTGAGTGACTGTCTCTTGCTGCACTGTTTCCCATTCTGGGCGATCTCGCTGAGTGCATTTTCCAAGCCCTCTTAACTTAACCCCTCCCCCCACCAAATTTCTGGCTAATAGTTTTCATAGATTCCTTCCAGTCCCAGGCGCCATTTTTAAATCGTAGTTATCCCTTGCTGTTAGGTGTTCCTGTCTGTAAGCCTGTACTTGCAAGCCCTACCACTGTTCCCCGGCCTCTCATCTCTGAGTATTAACCCCAGGATTTCAGAGACCTTGCTGACCTAAAAGCTGAACCAGCTGCTCTTTACCTACAAAGAGCCTCTCCAAGCAGTAGATCCCTGCCACTGTTCTCCAACCTCTCACCCCTGAGCATTAACCCCGGGATTTCAGAGACCTTGCTGACCTAAAAGCTGAACCAGCTGCTCTTTACCTACAAAAGCTTCTCCAAGCAGTAGATGTATGTGATAATTGTTTGGTTAACTTAACCTAATAGCTGTTCTCTTAAGATTCTAAACACTACACCAAATGATTACCAGCTTACAGTAGGGGACGTCAGCAGCCCATCTTAGTCTGCTTTAGATACCTCCCTGGGTGTATTATTTTTTTTCTCTCCATCCTTTCTCCTTCCACCCCTCCCCTAGGTCGACTATTTTTCCCTTAACACCTTTCTCTCAGTCATTCTCTCACAGCCTTCTCATACCCTCTACCTACCTCTCCCTGACGTACTCTTCCATGTCCTTTGCCTGCTGTCTACCTGGTTCTCACAAACACTGCATGTTATGTTGTCCTCCTTTAGCCAGCCACCCCTACTCTGCCCCACAGCTGCCTAGCTAATTGCTTTGGGTCTCCTTCACCTTCACTTACTTCCTCCCTCTATACTGTACTTAACTGTCTACAGGTGAGTGATGCTTGTCCCCAGACCATCAGTCTGTCTTACTAGTTTCAGATGTTTTTTTTCTCCATGATTTCTTTTCTCTCCCACTAAAACTCTCTCATTTTTGCACTTTCCTGTTTTTCCCCATACTTAAACTATATCCCTGTTTTTCTCTGTGAGTGACTGATTGTCTCTCACTGCACTGTTTCCCATTCTGGGTTGACCCCGCTCCATTCGCCCTCACTGTGCTCGGGCTCACTCCGCTCCTCTACCCTACCCCCATTCCCACCCACCCCCACTTCAATTACATTTATTCTCACCTCATCTCCACCCCTCATTGCATACCACCCAATCAGCAAACTTCCCACTATCACCTAATCACTTCACTTACCATCACCTCTTATTACTGTTTTACTTCCCTCACTCACACACCTCCTTATCTTTTCTCCCTTATCAAACCATATCAAGCACACCCCATACTAGTAACATCTGCTAGCTTATATTACTAGTACCTACTTTCCTAGCTGTTACTACTATCTAAAGTCTCGCCACCCCAACCTCTCCAAAATGCCACTTAAATATGACCTGACACCCTTCCTCCTCTTACTACCCTTAACTCTCCTACCACATCTTACCTCCTTACAATATGTCACAATCCAGTACATACCCTCATCTACAGCCTCCATACATAAAGTAACACTCAAAACCTTCTCAGACATTTCACCTAACCTATATCCTACAGACAACATACTCTGCTTTAAACAAAAACTTCTGCCCACTAATGATAAAGCTATGACAAACTATACTCCCTTACTTAGCCACAATACTAACAAGAAAAATGAGCCTACAATCATCCTGCTCAAATACACCAAACCAATCTTAAGTGGAGATATGCATCCCAACCCTGGTCTACCCTCCCCATCTCCCAACCCACACTACCTCTATAAGTCTCTAAACCTAGCTATTATTAACCTGCAGAGCATTAGAAATAAAATCCCTGACTTCCACACCTGGATAACACACAATAAACCCAACATAACTGCCGCTAGAGAAACATGGCTAAAGCCATATATCAAAAGCACAGAATCTCTCCCTCTAGGGTATGCCTGCCTATGCAAGGACAGACCCCCCCCAAAAAAAAGGTGGTGGGTAGCTCTAATCTACCCTTCAGTATGATCCCCTACAGCTCACAAATACCCAGCTTTGTTACAGCTGAAATAGTAATAGCCTTCCTAAAAATCAATAATAACAAAAATATATGTATCATTGCCCTGTATATACCCCCTGGTAATAATATCCCCATATTAGAGGACATCCTAGCCTGGAGTTCCAATAACATAACTACAGAAACAATAATCCTGGGTGATGTTAACATAAATTGGCTTGATTTCTCACACCACCTTCCCCCCTCCACCAACATAAACTTATATAAATACAGCCAGCTCATAGATGACATTACACCCAGCAAAAATAACAGCCATGGTACAATCTTAGATTGGATCATGATCTCTGACCCCAATAAAACAGCCACTGCAGGAACCCTCCCAAACAGCATCATTGACCACTTGCCAACATTTCTAATATACAGAACCACAACAGACATTCACAAACATCAATACAAATATACTAGAGACTTATCTCAGTTCTCTCCTGTAACATTTAATGGCACCCTACGAAACATTAATTGGGAACCCCTTAAAACACTCCTTCTAAACAATGCAGTACATTTCAATTCTTCATTCCTTAATATTCTGTATACCCAAGCACCCCTCTGGTTAACACGCATAAAATCCTTGCATGCCCCATGGCTCACTAGAGCCACTAAAGTGAACATGGTCACCAGGGACAAAGCCTGGAAGCTTTAGCAAAAGCACAAAAAACCCTCTGGCCTCATAACCTACAGACACCTCCGCAACCAAGTAAAGTGCCAAATCATTAGGGATAAGAAAGAATACTATCATACCTTACAAAATCAACATAAGCTTAACCCTAAACATTTCTGGAGCTCTGTCAACAGACTTCTACACCCAGAATCAGACTAACCCCTGTCCAGACCCTGACAAAAACCCTGCAAAAATTGCCACACTTTTCAACACATATTTTATTGACATTATAGCCAATTTCACTACCACCTTCCTTCCAACTACACCTAACCAACCCAAGCCACCAGCCACTAATAGCTCCCCTGACCATTCTCCCAACTTCTCTATAGCCCCTATTCCCACAGCCATAGTAAAGAAAATGCTTCTGAAATTAAAACCTTGCACAAATTCCCCTGACAGCCTGCCCCCAGAATTGCTACAAAAAGCTGCAGATTGCATTGCATATCCCATCAGCATACTTCTTAACAGATCCATACAACAGTCATATGTTCCTTCCATCTGCAAAAAAGCATTTATTCTCCTACTCCATAAAGGTGGAAACAACATAAATGTCTCCAACTTTTGGCCCATTGCCATCCTTTCTCCAGTCTCAAAAATCCTTGAGAAATGGATCCACAGCCAGCTCCTTAGCTACCCACTTGACAACAACATACTATCTCTAACCCAGCATGGCTTTAGACCTGGGCACAGTACCACTACAGCTCTAACCTCCTTCTGTAACAGTATCAATCAGGATCGTGACACCAGAAAACTTGCCTCCTTTTTATTTCTCGACCTGTCCAAAGCCTTTGAAACTATCTATCAGCCACTCCTTCTTAGAAAACTATCCAACACAGGTATCTCTCCTTCTACTTTACACTGTTTTTCCAACTACCTATCAGACAGGCAACAAACTACAAAATGGCTAAACTCCTTCACAGGTGTTCCTCAAGGGTCCATCTTAGGCCCATTACTTTTCAGCATTTTCATTAATGACTTCCATTCTACTCTCACTCAAGGAACAGTCATCCAATATGCAGATGACTCTATCATCTGTACTGCTAACGCCCCACACAGACTCCAACAACTCACCCAAGCAGCCCTCAATACCACTGAAATATGGATGGCTAATAACCATTTAGCATTAAATCCTAAAAAAAACTAAACTCGTGCTATTTACCCCCAAGAAATCCTGCACCATAAGCAAAGACACTTTCACTATCCTCTCCCATGACAACACCTCCATAGAGGTTGTCACACATACCAAACTTCTGGGTGTTACTATAGATGAGCACCTAACTTTTGACATGCACATCCACAACAACATTAAAAAAGCACACCAGAAATTGGGCATGCTATATCGACACAAAACATTCCTCAATTATTCTTCCAAACTAGCCCCTGCCTCCACTTTTCTGCTCCCCTCTCTTCTCTATGGAGCTCCTCTTTTCATCAATATTCAGGCCAGTCTTAAATCCAAACTACACTCATACTACAACAAAATAGCAAGATTTCTTACCAATGGTAAGCCCTTATCTCATCACTATTCCTCCCTTACACTTCTGAACTGGTTAGAACTACCTCACCATCTCACGTATATTCAGCTAACTACTGCCCATAAACTAATACACAACCCTTCTAGTTGGCCAGCCCTTTCTAACCTATTTACTCCATACCACGCTAAAAGACCCCTCCTGATCACAAAACCAAATGCTCCTACAGGTAGATAAACCCAAACTCTCCGCTGGACAATGGCTCTACTCCTTTTCCACTGCTAAACTGTGGAAGTCTCTCCCTCCCTCCCTTAGATCAACTAGTAATACATGTATCTTTAAAAAATCTTTGAAATATCTCCTCTCCTCCCACTGGCAATTCCCGTGTACTAACATTTCACATCCCATAACCTGACTTCTGTCTTTTCCCTTCCTCTTCTCCCACCTTTCTTTCCACCTTTCCCTCTTTCCTACCCTCCACCCGCAGTACCTTCACCTTTACCTACTCCTGAACAAATAAACCCTCTCTATGCCCTTTGATATTTGACACCACTACTGACTCTATCTCAGTGCCAACTACTATATGGGACTGTCAGTCTAATCTAGAACAACTGTTGTATGGATTCTTATCAAACTGACCATACTGCACTGTGGCCTGAAGCTAAGGCAGTTTAATCTGTCATATTTGATCCATGTGTTTTTATTACATTGAATGTATTGTATGATTGTATGCTTAAGCAGTTTATCTGATATGTCTGTTATCTTGTCTTCTATCACACTGTAAGCATTATATTGTTATTATGTTTTATCTCTGTGGAGCTTTTCTCCCCGGGCCTCCACTGAAAATGGGCACTCTTTGGCCCAGTGGATCTTCCCGGTCAACAAATGCAATAAATAAAATAATAAATAAATAAAATTATAGCTAGTTATGATGGCATATGTAACACAGTGTAATTTATAATTATTTACAAAACTTTAGCTGGTCATGCTAGCACAATTAACAATATCTAATATCCTCACATTTCTCCCCCTTTGAAGACCCAAGCTAGATTTTCAAGTGACCCTGGAAAATCGTCGCTTAAGAAAAATGGGGCTAACTGAACATGTATCAGCCGATACCCCTTCTTAACAGTACATCTGCATTAGCATTTTTGACCCCACTACGGTGTTGCACCATCGTGTCATATGCTTGTAACCCTATGTTCCACCTCAGTAACTTGGCATTTTGCTGACTGACTCTATTTAGCCATGTTAAAGGGTTATGTTTTCTCATGTATAGGTAAGGCTGAAGCTTTTGCAATACCCATACTATGGCTAGGCATTCTTTTTCCACAGCTGCGTAACATTCCTCCCTGGGTTGCAGTCTCCAGCTGAGATATACCATGAAATGCTCTTCTCCCTCTGAGGAAATCTGGATGAGTACAGCCCCACCCCATAATTTGAAGTATGCACCTGCACAACAAATTCCTTGCTGTAATCTGGACTGGCTAACACAGGGGGTCCTCCCAAAGGTTCTTTAAGTTTTTGGAATGCCTGCTTACAATCTGTGGTCCACACTACATCATCAGGCATGTTTTTCCATGTTAGGTCAGTAAGGGCTGCAGCTATTGCACTATAGTTGGGCACAAATTTTGTATAGTACCCTGCTGTCCCCAGGAATACTCTCACCTGCTTTTTAGTAACAGGGACAGGCCACAGCTGAATAACCTCCAGTTTGGCAGGTTCTGGCCTAATCCTACCACTTCATACTCTATGTCCTAGGTAGGAGACCTCTGCCATACCCACTTGACACTTACTAGGCTTACTGGTCAACCCTGCCCTTTTTAATCTACCTAAGACCTCCCTGACATGTTGAAGGTGCTCTTGCCAGGAATGACTGTAAATGGCAATATCATCCATGCAAGCAAGAGCATAGTCTCCTGCTAAGATATGATCTGCTAATATCTGGAAGGTTGCTGGGGCATTCTTCATCCCAAAGGGCATCCTTGTAAGCTTATATAATCCAAAAGATGTTACAAAAGCTGACTTTTTTCTAGCAATGGGAGTCAAGGGCACTTGCCAGTATCCCTTGGTCAGATTAGTAGTGGTCAGATACTTAGCCCCACCCAACTATTCCAAAGCTTCATCTGTTCTAGGCATGGGGTATGCACCTGACTCTGTATAACTGTTTAGCTTTCTGTAGTCTACGCAGAATCTTACACGACCATCTTTCTTCGGCACCAACACTACTGGGAAGCACAAGGACTATTGGACTCCTGGATTACCCCAGCTCCAACATCTCCTTTATCTCCTCCTTCAGGGTCTGTTTGACTCGATCAGGCACCCTATAAGGAGCTTGCTTAATAGGCTTTTGGGGTCTTGTATCTACATGAAGCTCCACTAGGTGGGTGCATCCAGGTTTCCAGTGAACATTGACCTAAACTCCTGTAACACTGCTCATATTTCTTTAACCTGAATAGTGGATAGCCACTGAGATATTGCTACCTATCCCACGGAAGTGTCAGTCCAAGCCTCGCTGAGAATATCAATTGCCAAATCCCCCTCAGACTCCTACCATCTACCGCAAATACTCAGCACCAAGGCCTCACTATCATGATATGGTTTCATCATGTTAACATGGTACAACTTATGTCCCTGCCTCCTGCCTACTAAGTTTACTGTGTAGTTAACATCACTAATTTCCTTACCACTTCAAAGGGTCACTCCCAAGCTGGCTGCAACTTATTGTGTCTAACAGGAATGAGCACCATAACCTGTTACCCCACAGTATACTCTCTAGCTCAAGCCTCCTTGTCATACCAAAACTTCTTCTGCTGTTGGGCTACTGCCAGGTTCTCCTGGGCCAAATCCATGAGCTCCCTAAGTCTTGCCTGTAGTCTAGGACATATGCCACAATAGACTCCTTGTGAGATTCACACTCACCCTCCCACTCATCATGAATCCAATCTAAAGGCCCCCTCACCCTATGCCCATACAGCAACTCAAAGGGTGAAAAGCCTGTGGATTCCAGAGGTATCGCTCTGTATGCAAATAGTAAATGGGGCAAATATTTGTCCCACTCCCTTTTAAACTGGTCTGAAAATGCCCATAGCATAGTCTTTAATGTAGAATTTAACTTCTCCACAAGACCATTAGTCTGGGTATGATAGGGAGTGGTTTTTAGATGCTTCACCCCACAACGCTTCCACAGACAAGCCAGCAGGTCTGACATAACGGTGGCACCTCGGTCTGTCAGTATCTCCCTTGGAAAACCTACCCTACTGAAAATTTCTATCAAAGCATTTGCCACTTTCTCTCCTTCAATGGAGGACAGAGCCACTGCCTCAGGGTATCTAGTAGCATAATCTACCACTACCAGGTTATACCTCTTCCTTGTAGAGCTTGGAGTACTAAGAGGCCCCACAATATCCATAGCTACCCTCTGAAACAGCTCTTCAATCAAAGGAAAAGGCATCAATGGAGCTTCAACCTTGTCTCCTGCCTTGCCTACCTTTTGTTACTGCTTTCAGGTCCTGCAGTACCCTGTTACATCCTTTGCAATGCAAGGCCAATAAAAGTTTTGCATAATGTGTCTCTTAGTATGCTTTATGCCCATATAACCTGCAAAAGGAATGTCATGAGCTATGGCCAGAAGTGCCAGACAGCAGGCCCTGGGTACTACCAATTGCTGTGTTACCTCACCCTCTAGCCCTCCCTCAGGGGTCCACCCTCTGTACATTAACCCTTTGCTACAGTATACAGACTCCCTTTTTCCTTGCGTATCAGGTGCCTCCTTAGCTACCTCTCTCAAGCTACATAAAGTAGGATCCGAAAGCTGAGACTGTCTCAACTCTATCTTTGTAACTTCACCCAGTTTCCCTTTCACAGGAAGCCTAGTATCTTTTGACAGTGGTGCATCACTGTCAGCCTGGATACTACCACTTACCTCTGTCCTTGCAGTAACCATGTCCACGGGAATACCAGTACCCACCAGCAGCTGTGGTTCACCTTCAGGCTCACTGCTACAAGGTAGCTCCCTCCTTTTAGTAACAACATCACCAGGCCCAGCTTCGGGCATAGGATCTGTCTGGGTCTCCCTCAGTCTACCAGACCTACATGCCTGGCTCCAAGCTTGACTGAGTGTAACTGCATGCACACAGTCTACTACATTATCAAAATCATTTACTGTTAAGACATCTGCAGGGATATCCTCAAACACACCTACCTGCTTTTTCCCTTTTCCAACCTCCCAGTCAAGATGAACCCTGGCCAAGGGCATTTGGAATGGGGTCCCACCCAAACTCTGACTGGTGTGGACTGCCCAAGAAAGTACTCCTCCTCCTTAATCACTGCAGGCCTCACAATGGTTATATCAGAAGCTGTGTCTGTCTTAGCAGTGGCCTGTCTTCCATCCACTAAGATAGGATACAAATTTTGGTGATAGTTTGGCACCCCTGTTGTTTCCAGACAACTTACCACTGGCATTCTGTCATTCCCACTTGCTGGCTCTTTCACCTTTTATTTCTCCCCTTGCTTCAATAGACATTTATATGCTACATGGCTGCTCTAATTACTTTTGAAACATCTAATCCCTGATCCTGACCATGTGCTTGAACTAGTGGCTTCTCCTGTTACTGGTAAACTCTGTTGGAGTGGTTTAGGCTGCCCCCATGGGTTCCCTTATCTCCATGTGCAGCACTGGGTATCTCTGTCTTATGCACTGGTGCCCTACTTGCTAACTAGAGATCTTCTTTTCTCCCAACTCATTTGCAGAGTTACACTTCCTGTCTGCTAACCAGATCCTCATTTCCTCAGGCAAATTGCAGAAAGCTTGTTCCCTCACCAAAACATCTGCCAGTCCTTCAGAAGTGGTTACCTGACACTCATTCACCCACCTGTGGAAGTAAGCACTTAAATCAGCAATGTAATCACATATACTTTCATCTACCTTGTGTCTATGTTCATGAAAATTTTTTCTACACATTTCAGGGATTAATTTTAAACAATCAAGTAAACAGTGTTTTACACTATCATAATTCAAACAATGAATATCAGACAGTTTAGTAATTGCAAAATCAACTCTACCATGGAGTATAGGGGTCAGGAACTCTACCCAGAGCCCTTGGTCAACATTGTACTGTTTACATACCTTCTCAAATATATAAATAAAATTATCAAAGTCATCTCCTTCCCTGTACTGAGGAAAAGTTTAACGTTTATGGCTTCTGGGTTTAGGTCATTCCCTTCCCCATTACCTCCATGAACTTGTCAAAGGGTTAAAAGCTCCTTTTTGTGCTGTCTCTGCCTCTCATTTTCTTCAGCTTTCATCTCCAAGCTCCTGGTCTTCAGTTCCCTTTCATGCAGATGCTGCTTCTCCCTCTCCTCAGCCTCCAAAGTCGCAGTTCACAATGACAGTGCTTCTCCCTTTCTTCAGCCTCCAGTTTGAGTCTTTTTAACTCTAGATGGACTTTTAAGTCCTCTGAGGAAAAGGTAAACTGTCTTGTCTCAGAAGGATGCATATACCCAGTGCCAAACTGGATATCTTTCAAGCTGCTGGTCTGCTCTGCGGGTGTGACTAAGGCTGAGATCATTACTTCCTTAGTCAGGTTGGCATGCACCAGTCCTTTGGCTTTGCACACCTTGGCCAACTAGTTGCTTGTAAGCTTGCTATAATCCTCTGCTGCCATCTTTGCCTGCTGTACCTGACTAAATTGAATAAAAAATGAATAAAACTGTTGTGACAATGAAACTCTGTATGTTTACCTTGTGGCTGTCAAGAATGCACACCTTGGTGACTACCCACAGGCTACTAAAGCTCAATTAAAATCCCATTCCACTAGCATCAATATGTGATGAGCCCTCTTTACACCAGGGCAGTAACTAAGGACTCTCAGTCCTCACCACTGTCTCTGATTAGGGGTGTCACTAAAAGCATGGACAGAAATATAGCTTCCCCTATGAGTACACTGGGAGCAGGTCCCAAACCTGAGGCTATTCTTCACTGCAGGTCCCCAAATGAGTCTCCATACTAACCAGTACAAAGCACTGTGTCCCAGTTCTAGGTATCTGACACACTTGCTCTTAAATATCTGATATTCACAGATACACACATACTTGGGAAAGACTGACACAAATTTACCTGTTGTGTTCCTTTGCCCAAATTACAAGGTAATGGCTGCCACCAAATACCACAATACCCTCAAAAGGGGTGTTCAATGAAATTGGATAAAATAGATAATACAAATGGAAGCATGTAACCCAAACAGTAAGGCTTTTTTGGAGTGGCCCTGGTATTATCACAATAGGCATAAACACTCTCAAGTTATTAAAAGTATTCACTAAATAACCAGCCACGAGATGTAGCAAAATATTTAATAATAAATAAAAGGAATTAAAACATGTAAATACTGAATATCTGATTCCAATAAACATCAGATTTTAACACACAGGAAATATGAAAATAATATTGTAGGATAGATCTTACATTGATTTTAGAAAACCTCTAACTAATTAGCTGTAGATCCCTGACTATCTGAAGATTAACTGTCCTGGTATAATCTAAATAACTCAGCAAGACAAGATTATACTATTTCTTCTGTAAGGCAAGATGAAGAATTTTGTCCACACTCCAGGCTGTCTGTCATCAGCAACTGGAACTACTATGGAAAAACAATGGACTACTACTGCTGAACAGCTCTGGAAAACAACTGAATAATGATTGAAAAACTGACTCAGAACCTGATTTTATAGCAGATTTTTTAAAAAAGTAACAGAAACCTGCTATGAGAATTCTACTCTCTCATATCAGACTTTGAAAAGTAAACAAACAGCTGCAGTGAAGATTCTATTTTCCTCGCCACACAATCACAGCATATCTAGGTCAGCTGACTCTGGCATAACAAACATTCAGAATTCTCTGAACATGCACATTTGGTCAGCCAGAACACTGTTTGACATTCAAATATCTTGCATAAATCAGACTGATAAGCAAAAGACATAAACTTATTTACAAAATTATAGGTAGTCCTGCTGGCATATGTAACACAGGGAAATTTACAATTATTTACAAAACTTCAGCCAGTCATGCTAGCACAGATAACAATATCTAATATCCTCACATAAAGAGATGGGGCTTTAAAGTGAACAGTTCATGACAATGTATTTAAACCCTGGATTGTCTTTTTTGGGCATTCTAGCTGTTGCATATGTCTGGTTATGTGCGTGTCGAAGGGGGCATTATACTCAGTGATGGGTCTGATAAGGGCTGAATGAAGTGGCTCTATGACTTTATTGGACCTAGATGCTATGCCCTTACTTGTAATCTGGGTGACGTAAAATGATTTTTTTTTTACTACTTTGGCCACATGTTGGTCAAAGGCCAGATTACTGTGTACATATTTTCCAGATGTGTGACTACTGGGCCAACTCTAAGGGGTGTCTTATCCATGGAGTAATTAGCCTGGGTTACAATTCAACATGGAAAGGAATGATGATCAAGTGGGGTGGGGGGAGTTCAAGAAATAGAGAGAGTGGGATTTTGGATGCAGATCTTTAAGGATAATACTAACAATACAGAATATTATATTAATAAAAGTAGTAGAAATTATCCTAATTATTCTAAGAATGAAACCAACACAAGAATGGAGAAAGAAGAGAGCAAGTAGGGGTACAGAAAATAGCAAGAGGGGGCTGGAATTTACTGAAAAAACTGATAAAGGAACTAAGATATTGAGAGAAAATAATCAGAGCAGGAAAGGTAGTAGAGTGGGAAGAAGCCAAGAAGATATTTAGACTGCAGGCTAGAGACTGCTTTCCCTGCCAAGGATTAATATCGGAGTTTAGGCAAAGAAAAGGGATGGGAAATACATGCTCTGGTAGAGATTTTAGTCTAATCTAGAACAGAAGCTGCTGTCAAAAAAGGGATAATTAGTAAAACATTTAAAATATTGCATAACTTTAAGATTCAGTCAGAGGAGGTTAGAAAAGATTGGGAAGACAGATTAGAAAAGCAATTTACAAGAGAACAATGGGGGGAGATATGTACTGCTTCCAAATATGTAGCCAAGTCCAGAAGGTTTAGGATTTGTGCTTGGAAGTGTTTGCATAGGTATTTATACACCCCAAGGAGACTAGAAGAATTTTTCTTCAGGTAGATAGCAAATGTTGGAAGTGTGATGGGGAAGAAAGAGGTAACTGGGAACATATGTTTTGAAGTGTAATGAGTTGGCATATGTCAAAAATTCCCTACAAAGTATTCTGTCAGAAATTATTGGGTAAGCAAATGGCTGTAACTAAGGAAATGATTCTTTTGACACAGAATCTGAATTGCCTAGTCAGTTTAATTATGTTGGCAATCAAAGTCTAAACCAACTGTATTTGAAATATTAAATATTATAAAAGAGATAAAAGAACTATACGAGGGAGCTTTAGAAAAAGGTGTGAGTGAATTACATATAAATAAATGGAAATTATGGGAACAAGACATGCAGAATAATGTTCAGGAGGAGGACAAGTGTGGTAAAGGAAAGGCAGGAATTCAGCAATTCATGTAATGCTGGACTGATGATAGCTACATAGAAAATATACATGCTGTATAATATATGTAAATGGAAACAATGTTAATATGTTTTTTCTGTTAATGTATATTTGCCTATGTCTTAAGTCATAGGCCGGGATTCACTAATCCTCCATGTAAGTATAACTAAGTCTTACACGGACACTGCAGTGTAAGGGTATGATGTCAGCCTGTCATGCATATTCATGAGGGTGCACTGACTCAACTCTAAGGCTTACACGGACCGTGCATGAGTGCAGGGGGTGTGTCAGACTGCCGAGCAGTCCAAATATCCACGCCCCTGCAAGTGCATAAACCGCAAATGTCAACAGAAGTGAGTGAGTCCGCTCAAATGTCCACAAACTCAACACTACACTCCCCCACATTCTAAATCCCTGTACAAGTTAAAAATGTAAAGGTTCCCTTTTTATTTATTATTCCCGACACAGCTGCCTGTATTTGCACGTGTATGCACGGGTTTGCCCATTGCTTAGCTACAGTTAGCAGTGTAGACATCGAAGAGGATAATAAACTATTGATTTGCAAATTAAGAGAAATAGCAATAGCGTAGTGGTAGAGCCCTTGCACAAAGAGTATGCATTCCGGGTTCGAGTCCCGCCACTCCGCTACCTATTTTCTGTAGGAAATGTGTGCATAAAAAGAATTCCTGACATTTACCTTTCAAATCCAAGTAAAATGCATTGAAATGGCCTATGCTTTAGTGAACAATATTTTATATATAAATAAGAAGGTGGAATGGGCATGCATACTGATAAATGCATATTTAATGTATCTTAAGCAATATGAAGCACTGCTAAGCAAAGTCCACTAGTATTAAGCACAGTGAAGTATAATTGCTCATAGCTTAGCAGTGCTTTAACTTGTGCAATAGTTTTGCGCGGAGCTGCGCATCGCGCCAACTAGCGCAAACAAAACATGTTTGGATGGAGCTGCACACCCCGCCAACTGGGGCAACGTTGGGCAACATCAGGCAGCATAAAGCAACTGCTCATAGCTTAGCATTGCTTTAACTAGCGCAATAGGATTGCGCGGAGCTGCACATCGTGTCAACTAGCGCAACGTTGGGCAGCGTAGAGCAATGTAGAGCAACATCGAGCAACATTGGGCAAAGCTGAGCAAAGTTGGCTAAACACAGCCACACCTCCTATCCGGTCTGGCCAGTAGTAAAATAAAAAGCAATGACAGGCCTCGAACCTGGGATACTGTGCACCATAATCACAGTACTAAACCACTAAGCCATGACAGCTTTAAATATGTATGCATTTCCAACACACTCAAACATGACAATGGAAGTTTACCCATAGCTAAGCAGGTGTGTTCTTAGCTGAGATTTTTCAAAACTGGCCAATCACAAAGAAGTGCGAGAAATGAGGCATATTTAAGCTCCACATGCGGGAATAATTGCCATAACTGGTTGTAGCTCCCATCTGCAGACAGTATGGCCAGTGCTGGAGAGGGCTGTCATTTTCGAGCGCAACGGTGGGGCATTGAGGAGTCAAAATATATGTTTTGGCTCCTTGTCCATCATCATGATGCAAGACTCCTGCAGGGCCAGTTCCAGGGCATGGAGTACAAAGCGGAACCCTGGAACCGGTTAGCACATGATCTCACCAGTGCCACAGGCATACCTTGTACTGGTGAGCAGGTCAGACACCACCATGCAGACCTGAAGAGACGCAAGGAGGACCAACTGAACCACTGGATACAGGAGGCCCGTGGAATGCCAAATGCCCCACTACTGAGTATATAGCCATGGAATGAAGTATGTAAGAATTGCTATTGTAGTCTATATTATGGATAGGTATGTCTCAATATCCCTTCATTTACTTCACAGCTGCAGGTGTCCATGCTGCGAATCAGCAAGCCTATGCAGATAGGCTGCGCCACCAGGCAGGTTAGTAAATATTCTGCATGTGTGGTCATATAAAAGAAGTGAGAGAGCCTGAAAAAGAGTGTTGTAACCCATTATTAAAGGTATAAAAAGTGTGGAATAACGTCTCTGCATGTACTGTCATATAAAATAAGTGAGACAGCGTGGAAAGGTGTTGTCACCCATTAATAAAGGCATAAAAAATGTGGAATAAGTTCTCTGCATGTACTGTTATATAAAATAAGTGAGACAGCGTGAAAAGGTGTTGTAACCCATTAATAAAGGTATACAAAGTATTGAATAAAAGACCTCTGCATGCACTGATATATCAAATAATTGAGAGAGCCACTAGAAGAGTGTGTAATGTTATTAATAAAGGTATAATTCCTGGAGTGTGTCCGTGTCACTTTCTTCGATATGTTGTTGTACCCTTGCATAATAGAAATAGTACTGTTGCATTAAGTGCAGTCAACCCACACATGGGTAGGCCCGTATAAAGTGGATGAAGGGAGTGCCAGTAGCTGTTAAGCATATATACAGTCCTCAACTGTCGGTTAATGGCCGGCATGTACAGGTTAATCTGGCACATGAGTAGCTTGTTAATGTGTTCCCCAGGAAATGTCAGTATGCTGCTATAAATGTAGGGGGCTGTTAACATATACCTGATAATGTCACCTGAACACATCCAGATATGTAGATACATAAATATAAATGAAAAATATAAATATGTAGCAGTAACATCTGCATCCAGGACAGTTTGTATGTCAGATACAGGTCAAGTATATCAAGAACTAGCAAAACCCATTACACAATTTAACGGACATTGCCTAGTGTAATAATACATGTAGGGGATATTTAACTGCAGTCAATAGTTATGTAGTGTAAACTATAAGTATAGATAAGTTGTTAATGGAGGTATCTTTTTACACCCTACTGTATGTGCATAAACAATGCAATTCCACACCTCAATGGGTATGTCTAATCCCATAACATTTGTTGGGACACATGTCCTATTGTTATATAAATATCTGCATTTACTTTGATGCATGTGCCCTGTTCACATACCACAATCTTGGTGGCCTGTTGCCACCAATCAATCCTGCATGCTGTTGGAATGTTCACTGTTGATCTATATATGCATGTGTTATGCTTGCTGTTCAACTGTTGGAACTCTGGTGTGTTGGGTTAATGGGAATACTACTGTATGCTGTTACAACTAAACTGGAATGCTGTTGGCTATTACTAATCCATATTGTTATTAAATCCTCCTAAATATAGAACGTGTGGGAATGCTGGTCCCAGTGGACCCACCTGTCCCACCTCAGCTGGCGATGGCACCTGGCACCAGCAGTTCCGGTGCCCAGCCTGGGAACCCCTCCTCCATTGGTCCTGTGCCACCTTTGGGTGGAAGCACTGCAGGGGATGGGGCTCATCCCCCCCCGTGCAAGCGTGGGTGGAGGAGGGGCACCTCTCACCCTCCGAACGGTCCAGGCTGTGGTGCATAGTGAGATCCACTGTTCAGTCGATGATCCTCTATGCCAGGTCGAGGCAAGAGTGGTGCGGCTCACAAGTGAGCCTGCACCTCCTATGCATCCCCCAGCACAGCCACTCCCCAGGCTGTGAAGGTGCAGTGGTAACTGCCCAAGGGTGGGGATCTCAGTTCCACTGTTGCCATCTGTGGGCTCATGGGCTTGAGATTTCCAAACACCCTTCCCCGTCAGTGGTGTTTACCCACCCCATGTGTCATACTCCACCCCTGTATGCGTCTTGTTTGTCTTGTCTGTTTACCTCCCCAACCTACCTCCCAAAATATACCTACTTCCCCTACCCCACATTCCACTCTCACCAGAAAAAAAAAACGGGCAATCTGCACCCAAAAAAAAATTATGCCCCATACATAGCTGCCCAATTCGCACACATGTCCGCTGGACATAAACAGAAATTTAATTGGCAGTACAACATACTTTGTTGTCCTCACCCCTCTCTCAGGGGTGGAAGATTTCAAAATTCCATTCAAAATACTAGTATATGCACAGCTGTTGCTGTTAAAGAAATGGGCAGCTATGGACCTTCCCTACACCCGTCCTGCACATCCCGAGCTGTTTTCCCTACTGTCTTTCCCTCTTTGTGCCCCTTTTTTCACCACTTTCCTATCTCCCCATTTTCTTTTCTTTCAAAGAAATGAGCGCGGGGGTTAGCGGGAGTAAGCACTTTTAAGCAGTAGTTAGCGGGTTTGTGCAAGTGTGCGCTTAGCTAAGTTTGTGTGCGCTTAGCTAAGCTTGTGTGCGCTTAGCTAAGCATCATGCAAACCCGCGCAAACCCACTTACAACTGCTTAAAAGTGCCTTAGTCACTCTGTATGTCACGGCCCTTGTTCTGCTCAGCAGCAAAATAAAATACCTCTGTCAGTCTCGAACCCTGGACCTTGTACACACTAGACTGCATGAAGTACCACTGAGCCATGGTAAACATACAACAAATTGGTGCTGAAACCAATATATCATGCATCAGAATGAGTGAATGTAAAGGCAAAATAGGAATGCCATAACACAAATCCTGTTTTGTGGATATTTACCAGCAGTTCTTGTGGAATTGCATTATATGACAGTGAAAAGAGAACCAGCCATTCTAGCAGGAAATAATGTTACAGCAGCACATTACAACCCCCACACAGTATTATAGTGGGATAAACACTATCATACCTGACTAGGGTAGAGGCCATACTCCCCAACTGTGACAAAATGTAGGAGTTAGACACCACTTGTACTTCAGGAAATGTGTATTAATCCATATGCTCTGGTTCTCTCAAAGTCTCAACCTAATGTTACTAATATTGTAAAGGTGTACCTCACTTCAACCCACTTTACCCTGAGTCTGTTCAAATATGTACCTGAGTGTTTGAGCAGCCTGGCAGAGGCAGAAACACACACACATATCAGATATTCTGCTGTTACACACTGTGCAAATAGCTTTGGAAGGAGTTCCAGAAGCATACCAATATGTAGGAGTACAACACTAAATACCAAGGGATGTAGCCATGTACTGGTAGCAACCAACTGTGACAATGCCATTGTTCCAGTGCTGAAAAGACTGGTGTGGTGCTCAAAGAATAACAGGCTAACCTCGGGCTACCATCTGGATAGGTCCACAGTTGGGAGCTACGCAGACAGACTACTTGCCCTGGTAAACTAACAGGTACACAGCAACCCTTTAAGTCCAGCAAGATAAAGTTCACACATTAAGACATAATGCCCTCTGTCCTACTGCACCCCTACCCAAATGTACAATAAACTTGTGTGTTCAGGATCTACCAAGGATGTAGGTAGGCATACTCAGTACAGAAATTTATACAGATTTCTTGAGCAGCCTGTGCTAATGTCAACAGTAAAAAAGCACAAACTGTTCAAAAGTGAGTGAATAAATATCACAGTGTAGCAGTTCACAAACAGTTCAAGTGCCAAATGAATACATCTCAATAACTACTTTTGTATGGCAGTAAATTGTATAAGTAGAAAAGAAACTACATACTCCCATGTATCTTGTGTTAGCATATGTAGGGGTGAGTACAATTCTACACTGACAACTGTGTAGTGGAAGTGGCAACATTCAGGTCTGAGTACAACAATTATATCACTGGCTACACCCCTAGCTTCAGATATAAGAACTATACCAACCTTCTGACTTACACAACGGTCTCCACAGCAAACAAGCATGGGCCCCACTCTGGAAAGCTGAAAGAGCTACACCTACCTGACATAGCAATTTATAGCATTGGGTTGCTATGACAGTGAGTACTGCAATCACCATACAGCAGGCTGCATGCAAGTACCAAAGGGTGGCCAACAATTGGTACAGAGGCCATCACATGCACATGTGCAGATACCTATAAAAGCATGCTGTACTTGCTGGCCACACATGCAATCATCCCATTGCAGAGGGTGAGAGAGAGAGAGAGAGAGTCAGAGACTGAGAGAGTGAGAGACTCACACCCCCACCCACACCAGTGGAAAAATATATATATATATATATACTAATAAAAAAAAAATAAAATAAAACATAAAAATAATATAGTACATTCAGCCAAAGAGACAACTGAGTGAAAAATATGAACGCATACAAAGGAAAGGTATGTAACAGATATGTATTTACTGGCATGTAGTAGATATATTTGAAGACCACTCTACATACTTTGAAACATCAATATGTGGCAGCAGTATGTATCTATGCACAGATGCCCTGCATAACTACTGCCATGGACTTATCACTTTGTAGCTGTGGGCAGTGGGGCATAACTGTGATATATCTAGCTCAGCATTAAATGTCAAACATCTGAACCATGTTATCTGTGTTCTGTACAGTAGTGTAAACAATGTCTGTTTGGGGGAGTAGCGCATACTGCTATATAACCATGGATGTGACAGAGTAACAAATGCATGATAGTCATATCAACGTGTAGCTTAGCATTGGCAACAGCTGTACCAGGCTAGTATGGTAATTAAGCATTTGCAGCTATATATGCACCCTCTAATATTACTGTGCGCTCACATGTGACACCTGTTCATGTTGCAGCAAGGCACAACAGGTCAGCCGTGAGGTACATGGACTTACAACAGTGTGGTCCTTGTGTGTGTATGGCACACACATACGGAGAGATCTGTCTGTGTCAGATGTATTAGCATCTGTACATGTGCATAGAGCAAGGGACATACTGCAACTGTTTGTGAAAGGTGGATACATAGATGTTGAAGGTTATGTGCATGTTCCTATATAGGTTGTAGTGTGTGGCAAATCAGACAGCATACAGTGCTGGTATATGACATGTGGTGGTTGAATGCTGTGGGTATGATTCGTCAGGTTTGCAGTGTTGCAGCCAGTGAGGACTGCTAAAGCTACATGGGCTGAGAACACCTTCAATGCATTCCGCACAACACTGTGCAATATTATGACATAACTGTATACCTCACAACCTTCCCATACTCAATATTCCCACCATGAAAGGTGGACTGTATATGTGCCTATATGTATATCAATATGTACACCAATGGATGTTCATAATTATATGTGTGTGTGTATATATATATATATATATATATATATATATATATATATATACACACACACACACACACACACACACACATATATATATATATATATATATATATATATATATATATATATATAAAGAGAGAGAGAGAGAGAGAGAGACAGGGTCATATTTACTGCAACAGATGCATGGTGACAAAGCCATGGACTCAAGCTCAATGTTGACACTGCATTGGCATCCCTCCTTGCAAAAACTCAGTACCCATTAACTACCACATAGGTGGTAGTCTGCTTAACACTGAAGTTGTGATAAGAGACAATGGGACACAGGTGGACAGTAGTCTCCCCTTTGATTGTCACAGTGCCACACTAGTCATGTAACCTGTCTGCATGGCACACGTAATCACAAAAACGTGTGTCATCCAGGGAAGTATAGGTCAGTGTCCCCCCCCCACTCCACAGACTGAAAGCCCATTATAGAGTACAATGCCCCATGTGGTATGTACCTCACAAGACATCTACAGTAACTGGAAAGGACACAGACATACCTCACAAAGGGTAATACCAGCCTCAAACAGATGCCCTATGCAGACCGTCCCACAAAACTACAGCTAGACTGTGTCACATACCATCTACCCAGAGGTGACCTCTACCTAACATGCAAAGCTATGTGAAACCCAGAGCTGTTGGACATGCTCCATGTAATCAGATCACAATCCCTATGAGCTACACGCTCTAGGGACAAAAGGCTTGTCACCTCAATAAACAGCACATGCTGGACGGATAGATCCCTATCTCAAAGACATCCCATACCCTGGCACAAACCACCTATCAATAGCAAACGAAGCTCCTAATTAGCAGTTGTCATATATAAACCTGATGATTGTGTGTGAGATAGTAAATACACCCCGGGAATCACCTCTGTGGCTCTGCTTGACAGGGCCACGTGAAATGAAATCACCCGTGTGTCAAAGGCCAGGGTAGCGTATGGCTAGATATCTATAGGTCCTAGGGCCAATAGCCTGTAACCTACCTATGCACCGATACACACCCACATGTACCTGTTGCAATAATTGCTTTGTGAGGTTGACTCAGTGTGATGGTGAATATGTTGGTGAATGTGCCCGAGTTCTGTATATGTGTGATAGCTAAGTGGGAAACTGTTTCTGTCATGGTATGTAGTGTCCTAGCTGTGATCCCAGCAAATGATGTGTATGCTATTGCTGGGCACAAAAAGCAGTATGCCAGATGGTCTGACGTAGTGTGTTGGTGTCGACTGGGGTGTCCCATTGTAGGCCACAGCAGTATATGTATGCTTATTGAGTGTGACTGCTGGTAAATCCAACCCCTGACTGAACTGTAGTACTACCTGAAGCTGTATGTCTAAACAGCACAGTAAGGTGTATGTACACATGTCCTGGAACCACTGTTTTGTTTGTTCCCCGTAGTCCTCCAGATGACATACCTCAGGCATAAGGTCTTGTAACTACTGACACACAGTACTGTATGGTACACAGGTAAAGGTCATGTGTGTTGCCATACCTTTGTGTCTGGTATGTATGTCTGATGCGTGTGTGTGTATGGCTGTACCATGGCCTCGGTCATATGTGTGTTACAGGATATAGGTGTGTATCTAGCAACATGTATAGTGTAGTACAGCAGTATGCCACCCATATTGACAAATGAGCACATATGTTAGGCAGGGGTTTGCCATCAATGACTAGTGTGGTATGCTTGTAATACTGTGACTGTACCCTACAATCATTACAATGGATTACATGTTACGTTATGTATGCATTAGCATGATATATACCCCCTGTGGCTAGGTGGTGCATTGTGTCACTTACAGTGTGCCATATACTGTTGCATAGTCTTACATACTGGTTTATCTTTGTTGCTGTGCAGAACATGGTTTGATATATGGAGTGTGCCAGGCACTGTCAGGCAGTTGTGGGTTTCGCACTGATATGTGGTATTGAAAGTGTGTATCTTTTGACAGCCAATAGGTTGCTATATATGGCAGTTAAATGATATCCGTACTTTAGAATATTAAGTGTGCCACTTGACTTGCTCACACATATTGTTTCTTTGTCTTCCAGGGTAATGGCCCACCATCATAATCCCTCATACAGCACAGCAGAGGATGAAGTGATAACGGACACCATGGTTCAGCACTACACCATGCTGTTCTCAAGAACCAGCCAGGACCAGCATGAGCGGACTGCACTGTGGCAAGATCTTGTCCATAGGGTAAATGACATAGGCATGCATAACCGGACATATGAGCAGGTACGCCATCACTGCAGTGATTTAATCTGACATGTCCGGCAGCATGCGTCTGATATCTGTAGACAACAGCTTGCCACAGGTGGTGGGGTAGCCATCCATCCCCCCCTCACCAGAGTGGAGGAGCTGCTCCTGAGCCAGGTGGCACCTAGCCAACAACAGCAACAACAACAACAACTGACATGCATCATCATAGAGACCGGAGCCACCCAGCAAGTTGACATGGAGCTTGCAGGTAACATGGCATAGCTGTACAAAGCCCCCGGGCCAGTGGAAAATATGGCCCAAACCACAGAATCCTTTACAAACACATTCTATGGACACCTACAGGAATGCATGGATCGTGCTATCCCAAATAAAACCAAGACTCACTCCTCCAAAGGCATGAGACCTGTCTGGTGGACCCCAGCCATAAATAAGCTATACAACAGAAGGAGGAAGCTACTACATGATATAGCAAAATCCCAAAAAGAGAAGGCATCTCTGATCAGTACTAGCAAGAAACTATGATCCCTCATAAAATTATCTAAGGCCAGCTTCGAAGGAAAAATTGCACAAGATGCTAAAGATAATCACAAGGCCTTCTTTAGTTATGTCAGGAACCTGGGTGACAACTCTCAGATATGCTCTGAGTTAGTGCAAAATCACAAAAAATACACTGAACCCACAGACATTGCCAACATCCTGGCAGACAGGTTCAGTGCAAACCCCCCCTTCCCCCCCAAAAGAGCAAATGTCTATCCCAACAGAGTGTAGCCTCCCTGACATCACAGATGCACAAGTGAGAGCTGCCCTCTCCAAAGCAAAAAATACAGCATCAATGGGACCGGACAGTGTCCTGAGCTGCATCTTACATGAGCTCCAAGAAGAACTGAGCCCTCACATAAAGTCACTGTTCAGTCTCAGCCTTACTACAGGATATGTACCTAAGGAATGGCGTACAGCAACAGTGGTCACACTCCACAAAGGTGGTGCCACAACGGACCCCGGAATCTATCGCCTTATTAGCCTGACTAGCCTGGTCTGCAAAGCTAGGGAGCGTATCATCATGGAACTCATAAACAAAGACATTGGGAACCTCCAAACACTGGATCCTACCCAATTCGGCTTTGTTAAGGGCAGATCTTGCCTCTTGAACCTGGTTGACTTCTTTGAAACAGTCACCAAGGCCATAGATGAAGGGAAGGTAGTCCACACAGCCTACCTGGACCTCGCAAAAGCCTTCGACACAATACCCCACTTGGGCATCATAAATAAGCTCACCAGCTTAAATATCAACCCCTATGTCACAAGATGGGTTCCAAACTGGCTCAGGGATAGAACCCACATGGTCAGAATTTCAGGTGCCATGTCAGACTCTAAACCAGTTACAAGTGGCATCCCACAAGGTACAGTCCTGGGACCTTGTTCGGTATATATTTCTCTGAGGTACAAGCTAACATGGGAGGACTATGGCTGACCAAGTTCGCAGATGACTGCAAACTGGGTGCCATAATTGACTCACCGACTGACACAAGCATCCTCCAAAAGGGTCTCACAGAGATGGATAACTGGTGCCAGAGCCATGGCCTAAAGCTAAATGACAAAAAGTGCATAGTCATCCCCTTTGGGAAAAACAAAGTGCCCACAAATTACCACATAGGTGGTAATCCATTAAGTACGGAAGAAGTAATTAGGGATTTGGGGACCCAAGTAGATAGCTATCTCTCCTTTGATAATCACGTTGCCAAAGTGGTTAGAAAGACCTTCTATATAGCCCAACTTATCACGATAGGTTCACATCAAGATCAAGAGAGGTCATTGTGCCCCTCTACTCATCACTCATCAGGCCCATAATTGAATACAATGCCCCATTTGGGATGTACCTTACCTGACACCTGCAGCGACTGGAAAGACCCCAAAAGTACCTCACCAAGAGGATCAAGGGACTCAAACAGATGCCCTACGCAGTTAGGCTAAAGAAACTCCAGCTCTACTCAGTTGCTTACCGCCTACTCAGAGGCGATCTGTGCCTGACGTATAAAGCCATGTCCAAACCAGAATTAATGGACATGCTCCACTTCAGGAAATCCAAATCCCTTAGAGCTACACGCTCCAGGGACTTAAACCTCAGCACAGAAATAAATAGGACATTCTGGAGGGACAGATTCATATCCCAGAGGCTCCGCTCACTCTGGAACCAAATCCCAATCCATGTTAGGCAGAGCCCTTCAATGACCCTCTTCAAGAGAAATCTTGACGAGTGGATGGGAGATTGTAGGTTTACCCCTGGGATATCTTCTTTGTCCCTACTAGACAGAGGCACAGTAAACTAACCTTAAAAGGGCTATCTTCTGTGACCTACTATACAGAGGCACAGTCAACTAATCTAAAAGGGTGGCAAAAGCCAAATACACTCTGGCTAGGCTTATAAATGCCCTAGGGCAGATAGCCTAGTATCAACCTATGAACCTATGAACTACTGTTACCTCTATTGGTAGAGCATGCTTATGTGAGATGTGTAGTGTGTAGTTACAAGATGTGGTGCCTAGTGTTGTGCAATAATAATATTTTGGAATATAATATGCAGGCCTGTGACTGTCAACATTCGTACTACTGTAAGATTGCAAACACACAGTAGCAATGCCACAGTTGTTGCCACTGACAAACTGTCTCATACCCTTGTAGGTCCCTCTGGTGTGACAGCAAGGCAGCAGACCCATGCTGGTGAGTGTGTTCTACATTTATTATTGCTAAATAAATGTGCATGTCATAGGTGAGGTGTAGGCCATGTACACATCACACACCAGCGCATAATGCATGCTGTGCATGTTTGCTGTGAGACTATGCACATCTCAGTAACGTGAGTAGCTGACTCAAACACATGCAATACACAGAACTTCCCACACAATTATGGCAACACTGTAGTGGACGTTGGATAGGCACAGTCGATACACATGCACATAACACACACAACTGTGTCATACGCAGTACATGTTAACATGCTACACATGGCGTATTCATACACACGCTGTAAGGTCACACTTCAGTATCCCAATTGTCATCCACACAGCACACATAACATACTTGAGGGCTAGAGTCCTCTCATGTGGCTGTGCGACACTCTTCAACACATAACACATTCATGTTAGGTAATGTCCCCTACTGTGCACCTTATGAACCCATGTAACAACTGTCTGTGTAATGGTGAATGTAGCCATGGTACTGCAATACAGGTACAGCATGCTATGTGCCAGTCTGGCACACATTAGTAGCCTTGAGTGACCACATGATGCTGCATGATGTTGTCACATGGTACTTCACCACATCCAGTTACAGTGGCCACAGTACTACACATATAATTAATTGCTATGCACCTCAATGTTGTGCATGTGCAAGCACAACAATCTGCATAGCAATCACCATTTATACATAGTGACACACATGTCTTGTAATACTGAGTGTATAGGTCACATGACACACATTGTGTATGTGTGAAGTTTAATGTTGCAGTTGTGTGGTAGCATGCCATGTTATGCTTGGCACTAGCATGTCCACAATATGTCCTACACTCCCCATAACCACTGTACAATGTCTATGTTGAGCAATGGTATTCCATCAGGTATACATGCACCACTCATCCTGTGTGTATACATAGCATGCATGTGCTAAACCTGTGTCCACAATTGTCTGCTAAAGACACAGATGCTCTAATCAGAAATGGATATCTATGTGACACACCGATACACATCCAGCCATGGTATGTATACCTGTGAGTGATGGTGCACAGGACATTGCAGAGACGTTAATACTTGCACAGCAATGTTGTGTCCATGTACACATTGCATTCCAGGGTGAGGCCAATCACTGAACAAAACACACATGCATCAAAGCCATGTATACTGTTATTAGCAAGGGCTGTATACACTCACACTGCATGCTGTTGAGCAACACACGTCCTGCATGCTGTCACGTTTGATATAAATGTTTGGCTTGTGATACTGTACCCCACCATCACACGCTATTGAGTATGTTCTGGATTGCTGGTGGTGTGTGTGTCTGTAGTAGTGAGGAGTGTATATGTGTTCATGTGTGCATGTGTGCATGTGTTCATGTGTTCATGTGTTCATATGTGCAGACATCATGTACAGGTCGTAAAGTGTGTTTCCTGTCTCCCTCTCACAGGTGCTGATTTTGGGCTGGTTCACTGCAGCAGGGAAACTGATGTCACTGAGCATGATAGTGATGATGATGACAGGTGTGTTGAGGCACAGGAATGTTTGCCAGGGTCTGTCGGTGAGCCAACAATCGACAGTACACAAGTGTCCACCCCATCCATGCACACAGTCATACTGCCAATACATCCATCACCAATGCCCTTAGCTGAGGGACAGTGTACAGCTGGCATTGGCCAGGACAGTGTGGTATCTATGGCACATGCATCCCAACACAGCAGCCATACCCAGATGTCTGGAAGGGTACCAAATAGGCAGATGTCCAGGGGTTCTCGTTGGAGCACTGCTGGCCATCATGCCACTGGCAGACATGCCACAGGTCTTACAACCTTGCGCATGTTCCAGGCTGTCATGGAGGCACAGGCATGTATGGAACGGTACACCAGATGGGGACTAAGGGCACAGAGGGCACATAACACCATGTTAAATGACAGTATCCGTGACCTAGCAGGTGCCATCCATAACTACACTGAGGTCATGGATAGACATTGGGGTGAGACATTAGATGTCCTCCGCAATATCATGTCCATGTGTCAGGACAGTGCGGGACGAGTGAGACATAGATGTGGATGTATGCCAGCAACATCAGCAGCTGGCAGTCACCGCGGATGTCCCTCAAGTCACAGCCGCTCCCATAGTGCTAGTACCAGCCCCAGCAATGTTGGGGCTGGGCTGTCCATAGACCATCCTAGAAGACCACGTGCATGTGGCTCTGGACAGTCCCAGCAGGGACCTTGGTCCAGTGTACATCCATCTACCTCTGGGGATAGTACCCAGTCAGGCTTAGTACCTGATAGTGTCAGTAGCATTCCTGCCAGGCACAGGTACCGTATCCATGGCCAGAGATGGTGATCTGTAAAGCCTGGCAGGTACAGTCTGTGGCTGTCCCACAAATACCTGTATATGGCAGCCACATAGTGGAACTGTGTGCATGCAGATACACACACACACACACACATAAACAACACACCTAGGGCTACCACATACATGCACATATTACATCAACATTGGCCTATAGCAGTACTCTTGGCCCTCACACGCACACACACACACACACACACACACACACACACACACACACACACATGTTGATTGTATGGCTCACTGTAGGCCTCTGGCAAACCAACTACACACCCTGTGCATATGATGAATCCTGTGCCACCTCCTGTCATCTGTGACATCGATGCAGGAACAGGCTACCATGGTGCTGATGCACACGGTGACTTAATAGCAGTATAGCAATGTTAGCATATTGTCAGTAGTAGAGTATAATGATATGCTTGAAGGTGTGGCTGAGCAGGCATGATGCATGTAAGCTATGATTGTCATTGTAGTAATGTTCACACCAGTGTTCCAATAGTGTATAGTCAGCCCACGTGCCACTTGGCTGATGTGTGTAGTATTGGCAGCATGTATTAGAGAGTGGACAGTATGTGTGGGATGTGTGTGTCACAGATTTGCAGGTGTACATTTGTGAACATGGTGGAGGTGCACTGTCTGCATGTATGTGCATAGTGGACACATGGGCAGGGTGACATGCCCTGTATTACACAGTAACACTCCATAGTCTCGATTGGTGGCCAGTATGCATTGTACTACACACATTCCAGAACCTGACTACACATGTGTGTATGACATGGTTAGACACTGTGCTGTGGGTGATACTGTTAATATCTGTCATTGATTTGCATTCTGGTAGTATACACTACTTCAACAGCCTGACCATGACCAATCGTCAGATGATGTCTTGACAACTGACACACAGATGTAGGACACACAGTAATATTTGGACACATCAGGTACTATACTATGCCAGTAACCAGTGGTATTCACCTGCACACATTACTGAGACCACTCCTGTTTGGCATATAGCTCTCTTAGGTACAAGCAATCACAGTAGGGATATGTCCATCCACATGTGGTGATGCATACTGTGGCCTATAATGCATTTTCCAGATGACACACACATCCTCCACAAGGGTATCACACAGACAGATCCCTGTTTGCAAACCCATGCTGTAAAGCTATAAGCCAACCAAAGCTTTACGGAACATAGTATCCCCACAGTACCACATAGGTAGTAGCTACCAACATGAAGAACAGGTACCGATGTGTACATGCAACCAAGTGGTATGTCATCTCTCCTTTGATAATCACATTTCCAAAGGTATGTTTCAATCCCTCGGTGGATCACATAAGCAATAAGGGGTCTGCATGCATATACACAAAGGTTGTTGTACACCTATAATGAATAGCCATCAGTGATAGGCCCTGCTGTGTTTGAACAGGCCTGACATCTACCTCGGACATAAACACTCACACAATTCTATAGAAACCATAATGAGTGTGTGTGACACAGTTGACCTAGGCCAGGGATCACTGCAGTGGCTGGCCTTGTCACAAGCATACAGATGTGACATAAGGTCCGGACAGCAGCAGCACACTCTTGAATAGATGACAGATGTGTTCTTGGAGAAAGCAGGGTTCCCATACATGAAATAATTGAGGTCACATGTACGTAAATGTATTTGCCACACAGCTACCTCACATGTGCAATGCACATACTGGTGTCATACTGATATGTCAAACAGTAGTAAAAGCAAAATCCACAACCCATTGATCAACAGTCTCACACACACTTGTCAAGTGCAGGATTCAAACCCCTACCTAACTGCTTAATATCACTACAAGAGTACGCATTTGCTCAATGTGTTATACACATTACTGTGAGTTCTCTTTCCACAGGTATATTTGTAGGGTGGTGACATCATCAGACCTGTCAAAGATTAGTATACCACTTTTAAGGTGTTTGACTACTCTCCAAAAAGGTTGCTCCTCTCCAAGGAGTTCACACACAAACAGACACACACACAGTTGGCAAGTGCAGGATTCAAACCCCTACCCAACTGCTTTATGTCACTACAGGAGTTCGCATTTACACAACGCACTATACATATTACTGTAAGTTCTCTTTCCACAGGTATATTTGTAGGGTGGTGACATCATCAGACCTGTCAAAGATTAGTATACCACTTTTAAGGTTTTTGACTAGTCTCCAAAAAGGTTGCTCCTCTCCAAGGAGTTCATACACAAACAGACACACAGTTGTCAAGTGCAGGATTCAAACCGCTACCTAACTGCTTTATATCACTACAGGAGTATGCATTTACACGATGCGCTATACACATTACTATGAGCTCTTTTTCCACAGGTATATTTTTAAGGTGGTGACATCATCAGACCTGACAAAGATTAGTATACCACCTTTAAGGTGTTTGACTACTCTCCAAAAAGGTTGCACCTCTCCAAGGAGTTCACACACAAACTGACACGCAGTTGTCAAGTGCAGGACTCAAACCCTTACCTAACTGCTTTATGTCACTACAGGAGTACACATTTACACAATGCACTATACGCATTACTGTGTGCTCTTTTTCCACAGGTATATTTGTAGGGTGGTGACATCATCAGACCTGACAAAGATTAGTATTCCACTTTTAAGGTGTTTGACTACTCTCCAAAAAGGTTACTCCTCTCCAAGGAGATCACACACAAACAGACACACACACCTGTCAAGTGCAAGATTCAAACCCCTACCTAACTGCTTTATGTTACTACAAGAGTACACATTTACACAACACACTATACACATTACTGTGAGTTATCTTTTCCACAGGTATATTTGTAGGATGGTGACATCATCAGACTAGACAAAGTGGGTTACAGTAGATGACAATGGGTGGGCTACATAGAAGGAATGTCTGAACACTTTGGCCATGTGATCATCAACGGAGAGTTCACTATCTAACTGTGTCCCCAGGGCCTTCATGACTTTCTCCATACATACTGGTGTACCACCTATGTGGTAATTTGTTTGCACTTTGTTTTAGCAAAACGGGATGACTATGCATTCTTTGTCATTCTTGTTGGGGCATTGTTTTGACACCAGGTATCTGTGTCTGTAAGCCCCTTCTGGAGGATGTGTGTGTCAGCCATTGAGTCAATTATGGACCAAAGTTAGCAGTCATCTGCAAACCTGTTCAGCCATACTCCTCCCGTACTTGCCTGTACCTCTGAGCAGAGTCCACTGAACAGGTGGGGTCCCAGGAGCAAGACCTGTGGGATGCCATTTGTGACTGTCTTCAAGTCGTACATGGCACCCGCAACTCTGAACATGTGTGTGTGATCTGTGAGACACGAGGCCACACATCCTGTGACATACCTGTTGATGTTCAGGCTGGTAAGTGTGTCCATGATGACAGAGTGGGGAATGGTGGGTAAAGTCCTTAGTGAGGTCCAGGTGGGTTGTGTGGACTACTTTCACCTCCATCTATGTCCTTGGTGACTGTTTGAAGTAAGTCAACTATGTTTAGGAGGCAGGATCTGCCTTTAACAAGGTGAGCTTGTGTAGAGTCTAGTGTCTGGAGGTCCCCATTGTCTCTGTGTATGGGTTCCATGACAATTTGATCAATAGCTTTGTAGACCAGGCTGAGTAGGCATATAGGGCAATGGTTTCCAGGTTCTGTTGTGGCACCCCCTTTGTGGAGCTGGATGACTGTTAGTGTATGCCATTCTTTGTGTACATACCCTGTGGTACGATTGAGTCTGGGCAGTGAATGTAGGTGAGGTTGTAGTTCCTTTTGGGCCTAGTGTAAGACGCAGCCTGGGACACCATCCATTCCCATTGATGCTGTGTTCTTGGCTTTGGAGAGGGCTGTCCTTACCTGCATGTCCATGACATCTGGGGCTCTGCATCCTTCTGTGATGGACACAGGTCCTTTTGGGGGTGATGGGGGGAGGTTTACACTGAACTTGTCCCCCAGGATGTGGCCAATGAAAGTTGGTTCAGTGTATTCCTTGCCATTTGTCAGTAGCTGACAGCCTATTTTGAAGTTGACACCTACATGTCTGGTAAAGCTACAGCAGGCTTTGTGGTTGTTATTCTTACAGTCCTTGGCAATTTGTCTTTTGACAGTGTTCTTGGATTATTCCATGAGCCATCATTGCTACTTCTTAATAATGATCAGTGATGCCTTTCCTTTACTGAAGTTGGCTCTACTGGGTGTTAGTTTCCTCCTTCTGTTGTCTAGCTTATTTATGGCCAATGAACACCAGATTGTTTTCTTATTTTTGGAGGAGTGCATCTTGGTTTTATTTGTGATGTCTCAATCCATGCGTCCCTGTAGATGCTCATAGGATGCACTTGTAACTGATTTGGCAGATTGTATACCATTCTCCTATAGCAAGAGGTATTTGGAACCTTCCACTTTTGTCTTGGGACGTGTGCAGTTTGCTTTTGAAAATGTCTTCACGGTGGTTTAACTGGCTGGGTGGGGGTGCGTGATGTGGATGTCCAGTGTGATTACTTTATGATCTGATATTACCAGCGAGGGTTTTATCTCTGTTGTGGAACACTGGTACCCCATGTTGGTGATGATCATGTCCAGTATGGTGTCACCTCTAGTGGCCATGGTGACCAGCTGTTCCAGGGTGTTAGAGCTTTTAAACTCTAGGAAACATTGGGCAATGGACGTTGTACACAAGTGATTCTCCCACTCAATGTTTGGGTAGTTGGAATCACCTCATGTAATGTTGTTTGATAGGACCTTGATATTTTCCACTGTTCTCAGGAATACTGTGTGAGGTTCCTGTGACAAGGTAGGTGATCTGTAGAAGGCTACAATCTGATGAGCAGCTTTGCACAATCTTAGTTTCACTTGCATGGTCTCCAAGGCCTCATGCTGTGCCACTAACCTGGAGGTGGGGGTATCCATAAAGTGAATGTGCACAGCCCTTCCTTTTGTATTTCACTCGTGGTTTTGGGTCCAAAGGTCAGGGGGATTGTAAGTGTTTTACGAGGAGCATGTCCAACAGCTCTGCATTTGACATAGCTTTGTATGTTAGGCAGTGAACACATCTGAGTAGGCGATATGCAAGGGAGTACTGATGGAGCATTTTGTGATAGTCTGTGTATGGCATGTATTTCAGGCCGCTAATGCTCTTTGTGAGGTATTGCTGCAGGCTTTCCAGTTGTTGTAGTTGGCTTGTGAGGTACGTAGCAAAAGTGGCATTGTACTCTTTTATAGTTCTAGTGAGTGATGGGTAGTGGGGAACAATGTCCTCTTCTATTCTGCATGAGACACATTTTGTGATGGGGTGTGCCACATAGCAGGGCTTCCTGACTACTGTGGGGATGTGATTATCACCATTGTGTCCAGTGTCCTCCTGTGACCCAAGGTCTCTTGTCACACTTTAATTGTTAAGTATACTACCGCCTATGTTGTCATTCTTGGCTACAGAGCCTTTAACAAAGGGGATGACAATGCACCTTTTGGCATTGAGCTAGAGCCCATGGCTTTGACAACAGCCATCTGTCTCAGTGAGGCCCTTTTGTAGGATGTCCACATCTTTAGTGTTTACAATTATGGCTCCTAGTTTGCAGTCCTCTGGAAACTTCAGTAGCCACAGGCCTTCCATGTTGAAGTTTACTTCAAGGAAGTAAATACTAAACAGGACAAGACACAGGACTGGACCTTGTGGTACTGCACTCATCACTGGTCCAAACTCATACTTGGAGTCTGCTACTTTCACAGTGTGTGTTCTGTCGGTAGGCCTGTTGGCAGCACATCTTGTGACATAGCAATTTATACCTAGTTTAGTGGGTTTATCTATATTTCCAGTGTGTGCAGTGGTGTTGTATGCTGTGGCAGGATCAACATAGGCTGTGTGAATCACCTTACTCTTGTCGACAGTCCTGTCGACTGCTTCAATGTCATCTATCAGGTTTAGGTGACATGATCTGCATTTTACAATCCCTACATGGTTGTGGTCCAGGGTTTGGGGATTACAAATTTAATTTTTATATGTTATATGATGATAAATTCCATGGCCTTGAAGAGCATGCTCGTCAGGCTACTGGGGCGATTGTTCCTGGGGTCCGTGGTGTCTCCACCCTTGTGTAGTGGGATGACCATCACTGTGCACCATTCAACAGGCACAAAGCATGAGGTGAGGCTATGACTGCACATGGTACATCAGTGTGGTGCCTGTTCGTTCTGTGGTTTGTGTGGAACACAGCCTGTGAAGTTATCTGGTCCCATGGCTGCTGTGATACTGGCTTTGGTGAGTGTTTTTTACCTGTGCAGCCCTGATGACAGCAACTTTTCAGTCTTCCATTATAGAGATGTGCTCTTTCATGGGTGAGAGGGGGGTGCAGTTAACACTGATTCTATCTGCAAGGATGTTGCCAATATCAGTTGGGTCAGTATATTTAGTGCCATTGAGCTGTAACTCAGAACATATCTGAGTGTAGGCATGACATGGACCTGTCTGTTGAGCAGAGATCTCCTGAGTAGACAGTATGCAACAGGGTACAGATTGGGTTACACTCATTCTTGTTGCATGGGGCTACTGTTTGAGGCCAGTAATCCTCTTGTTAGGGTACTTCAGTGGTCTTTCTGGCTGCTGAACGTGCCTAGTCAGATTCATTCGCAAGTGTGTTGTGGTACTCTCTGACGGGTCTGATGACTGATGTGTACTGGGAACCTCCTTTGACCTACATGCGCAGACCTTGGCGATTTGTGTGAACACATAGCATGATTTTCTGACAACTTTGTGAATGTGTTTCTGCTACTAGAGATGTCTATCCACATTTGTCCATAGATCCCTTATTATCACCTCCGTATTTGGCATACATGTGAGCATGCCCAGTATGACCTTTTTGTGTGATGCTGAATGAAATCCACTACATTTGTTGGAGTGTGTGAGCACGCCCAGTATAGACATTTGTACTATATGTGTATGGAAAATCAAGTTGTATTTTTACAGCAGGCCTCACCTTTGTGTCATAGATCAACAGGGATCATGCTGTGCCTGCAGGGCTTCCATGAGATACTTTGCAGAGACTTATCAACATTTCTACATATGGGGGGGGGGAGCTATTCTTTGTACATTTCTACCCAGGGGCACACTTGATTGTTGCTGTGTGTGTACATATGATGAGGGGTGCACCTGACACTTATACACATTTGCTATGCCTGCACTGCTATGTATGGTCACCATTTCAGTCTGTACTGTTGCCTATCATACTGGCTTGAGGCATACTACTGTATTACACTTCTTAGCGTCCAATGCCACATATATTAGATTGCAACTTCATAGCCTACACAGCCCACATCACACCGCCTGGCCTGATGTTCTCTGTCTGCATAGGCCTGTGGGGGAGGTTACCCATATGCATTTTTATGGGCATGTTACAGCATTTCTTTGTGTTTGCATTACTGTACAATTGTCCTGCTGTGTCTGTGCTACTGAAATGCTATCATGGCTTAGTTGTTCAGTACTGTGACTATAGTGCACTGCATCATGGGTTCGAGCCCTGCCACTGCTTTTTATTTTCATGCTAGGCAGACCAGACTGCTTAAGGGACAGTAAATCTAATATGAGCATGTTTACCTGTCTTTGCTCAACTTTGCACGACTTTGCCCGACTTTGCCCATCATTGCTCAACGTTGCCCAACATTGTGCTAGTTGGCACAGGCAATTTTGTTTACATATTTTAAATATTGGTAAATGCTGCTTAGCACTGCTTTATATTGCTTAAAACATGGCAATCGCCTCCGGTGGTGATGCAGGGCTGCCTATGTTGGATGCACATACTACACTCCCTATACATGTTTGAAAACAGGTAGTGTTGAGTTAGGCATCCCTTTTATTTTATGTGCGAGTCAGAGAGAGGTATCATTTCCAGGGTTGCTACTGAGCCAGTGTATGTGCTATGCATTGCCTCTTTGCCAAGGCCAAGACATACTGGGCACACCTCCTTCTGCCTACTGGGGCAGGCTCAGGTTGTTCCTCCTCCGAGTCACGCTGTGCCTGTGCAGGCCTTGACAATGGTGGGGGGCTGTTTGACCCTGCCCCATGCTGTTCCTGCTGCAGCTGTTTTCACAGGATCATATTGTGTAGCATGGCACATACCATGACAATTTGGGTACATGTAGTTGGTGAGTACTGCAAGGCTCCACCAGATGGGTCCAGGCACCGGAACCATGACTTGAGCATCCCAAACACACACTCGATTATATTTCATGTTTGTGAGTGTGCCTCATTATGGAGTTCTTGTTCAGGTGTGTGTGCATTTCTGATGGGTGTCATCAGCCACGGCTCCAGTGCGTATCCAGCATCCCCCACTAGGTGACCGTCAGGGATGTCCCCATTGGCAAATGTCTGGTACAGCTGCATCAGATGCCAGATATGGGAGTTGTGGTAGCTTCCAGGGCAGCCAGCACACACATTCAGTATTCACACGACCTGGCAGTTGATGGAGTGGAAGCCCTTGCGGTTGATGTAGGCCCTACCCCGCTCACCGGCTGGTGCTTTGATGTGTATGTGCATGCAGTCAATTGCACCCACTACCTCAGGGTATTCCGCTATTTGCTGGAAGAGACACATATTGCTGGCCAATACCTCACGGGAATTGGGGAAATATACATGATCACCGACATGTGCTGACATGGCATTCAGGAACTGGTGCAGTATCCTGGATGCTGATGCCTGTGAAATCCCCATCATATCACCAGTTGGTCTCTGGAAGGTACCTGTTGCTAGTATTCTTAAGCTAACACATACCTTGGTTTCCACTGGGATGGGTTCCCCTCTGTTGGTTCTGTGTGTGAGGCGTGGCCTGCACAGCTCAACAATTTGCTGCAGGAGCTCTCTGTCCACTCTATAGTGCTCCACTATTTCCAGCTCATGTAGCCCCTGGTAGGTTACCCTGGGTCTGTACACTCTTCTCCGTCTCCTCACTGTGGGTTGCTCAGCAACATTCGTAATGGCACCACCCTCAGCATCTTGCACATGTTGCCTTATAATAGCAATGGCAGCCCCTAACATTTTTTTGTCTCAGTTAAGCTTTTTATGTTTTCACGTCTCTTTGTATACTGCAGTGTTGCAGTGTTTCTGAGTAAAACATGGGGGAATGTTGCTTGCAGAGTTTTAAGTGCTGGGCTGGGCTAGTGTACTGCCTGTGTAATTGGCTGATTCTGATTGATTTCACCTGGCAGCTCTGCTAGTTCTCCTTAGTTAACTTCCTACTACTACTTTTCCTTCCTTTTCCCTTTCTGTTTCCACAGGGGGCAGCGCCGCGCAAACAAGCGCAAACACACGCACATGCACGCACACAGCCTTACACAGGCTTACACAGGTGTAGGTGGGTGCACATCCACGCACACATGCTTACACAGTCTTACACAGGCTTACACGGGCTTAGGCGGGTGCACATCCGTGCACACAGGCTTACACAGTCTTACACAGGCTTACACAGGCGCACACAGACTTACATGGGTTTACAGGCACGCACACAGTGTAAGCATCTTTGCAAGAAACTTTGATGGTAGCCACAGCATATGCCTTCGGTTTCTGGCTTTCAGTTCAGACAACTAGGGACATGCCTCTTCCAGTCTTCAGTAACTCACAGCAGACACATGCCACTCTGCTCCAATGGGCTTACAGTGTTTGATACATACCCCCCCTCATGATGTCACCTATCTACTATTCTGTTACTCCCCTAATCCTACTCTTACACTCTAGGGACATGGTTCACATAGCAGGGAAAATTGGGATTCACTATCCTTATACTCATTTGCATAGGATTGCCTACTAATGCTTAGTTACATCTCTCACACTGAGCTTCCCCCCTTACCAACCACTACTCAGTAGCCGTGTTGTCTTCAGCCTGCCATTCACTTGCATGGCAGATGTATATTTGTAATAAAATGCCTATTTTTGCCTTTTAATTTTTTTTTTTGTTTTTTAGAGCGCTGCAAGTTTGCGCGACGCTGCACTATGCTTAAACATCAGGGATCAGGGGAAAAAATTTTAATTTTTAAAAATTTTTGCAACACATGTAAATGCCAGTGGCCTTATATTTGGCCATTGGCATGCTTCCTCAACTGGATGCATCCTTTATTTGGAGCTGTCATTGCTCCATTTTGCTATTTGCAGAACGGTACTCAGTTAACAACCGAGTACATTTTTGCAAATAACACTACTCTTACTCGGACAGGTTAGTGTTTCCTGGATCGCAAATTTACCTCATTTGCATAGCTTTCAGCAGCAAATGAGGTAATTTGCATAACCTAACACTGTCCATGCAAGAATAGTTTTATGAGCTCTCATGGATGCCCCTGCCGGCTGTTCCTGGATCGCTCGGCAGACATATTGGTTTCTGGAGTCTTACACTACTCTTAGACTCCGTGCAAGCCTTTGTAAATCCAGCCCATAATTTAATAAAGGTATTCAAAAAAAGTTTCTTCTACAGCCTTCATAATCACTGAAAGTCTATTTCAATACACAGTGCTAACATTTTGCTTGCATGGAATTCCAACCACCATTCAAAAATTGATGGATAAAATATGCCACCTTCATGATATGATGCTGCATACCTAAATTAAGTAGTCATCCATTCAGAAGACTAGAAATTCAACTTAACCAAAGTACAAGATGTGCTAGAGCCTGTACAACAGGCAACCTTGGCAGTGGATGCTAAGAATAGTAAACGGGGCTTGGTAGAAGCTAAGTATTTGGGATACTTTATAGGAAACTGGAATAAGACCATAACTAGAAAAACTTACACCATGAAGAATTGGCACTGAGTGCTAATGAAACACAGCTGGCATAATGGTTAAGGACTTTGCCTCCCATGCACAAGGTACAATATTCGAGTTTGAGCTATGTTCGATGCCTGTATGGAGTTTGCATATTCTTTTTGTGCCTCTATGTAGCTCCTCCCACCTCACAAAAACATGCTGTTTCTGCCTCAAACTCACCCAAAGAATGGAATTGTTGGCAGCAGAACAGTCTCTATATGGTGACTATGGGGAGAAGAGATGCATAGATCAACTACTTTGGGCATCAACTGTCATGTACTGTACCCCAGATAGGAGAATAAAATCACAGACTGTGTGCTGTGTCTTATGGTGTAAAAGTTCTAGGTGACTGGGTCACTCTGACTAATGTCATCAAAAATGGGCATTTGTATTTGCTGGTGATAAGTGGGTTGAGGAATCAGTTTTCACTGACCTATGTCAGAGACTTATGATAATGGTAGGAGGGGTCTATATGCCCCTATTGGTCAGTGTGCCCACCATAAAGCTGAGCAATCCTGGCCAGAGTCGAATTACCCAGCTTGGGTTACCTGGAGAGCTTTGTTGAATGAAAGCTAGACATAAAACCAGTCAGCCCACCAAAGATGAACTAAGGATCGCTACACTCAATAAAATGTCACTGATAGAACAGAGCTTGGAAATGGGTGACATGTAAGAAGGAGGCTGGACATCTTTCATCTGTGTCCAGGAGACAATATGAAAGGGCAGTGCAGCAAAGCCACTTAGCAGAGTTTACTGCTCAGAACAGATTAGAAATCATGTGGGAATTATGGTGAGGGAGAGACTTAAGTAGACAGTGAGAGATGTCATCTGAATTAGTGACAGACTCATGGCAATCAGATTCCATTTTAAGGGTAGGGCAGTATTCAAAATCTTGGCATATTGCCCTCAGCAGGGTTGTGATAGGAATATTGTGCATTCAGACAGCAGTTGCAGGACTTACTAAATAAAGCAGGACAACATGAGTTGGTATTGATAATGGGGATCTAAATGCACATATCAGGACAGATGAAATGGGATACAAGGTTTGCCTGGGTCCATATTGGTACAGCAACGGGAATAAAGGAAGAGAGGCCATTCTAGACTTCTGTCTAGCAATGGTTTGATGGTAGCTAACACATGGTTCAGTGATAGAGAGTCATATGCAACTCAAGTAGACTTCCTCCTAGTAAGGACAGATCATTTGGGATAGAATCAGTGGTTGCAAAGTCATCTCCAGTAAAACATTTGGGTCATATCATAAATGACTGGTTGCCATAATCAGCTGCAAACAGTGGTCAGAGAAGGCTCTAAGGTTAAAAGAGACTAGTGTAAAGACATGGAAGTTAGATTGGAGACAGAGAGAGAGAGAGAGCACAAAAGTTCAAAGAAATACTCAGGAAGAACAGAAAACAAGTGAAGCTGAAGAATAATGACAGTGCCTCAAAACAGCATGTGTGTGGACTATAGGACAGATATGTGGCCAAGACAGGTATGAAAATAAGGTATACATGGAAAGCTGATGGCATAATGTAAAAGTCCAGGAAGTCACCAGGAGAAAGAAGGAGTGCAGGAAAAAGTGAGAGACAGAAAAGATGGACCAGGCTAAGAAGGAATACTGATTGGCTAACAAAGAGGCTAAGATAGCAGTTGCAATACTGAAGAACAAGGAATCAGAGGCACTCTACCAGCTTCTGGAGAGTGACTCAGTAGGTGGCACAAAGGAACCCTAGCAGGTTGCAAGGCAAATCCAGAAAGATTAAGCTAGTGATCAGACACCCTTCTTAAGGGATGCCAGCAACAACTAGGTCACAAGTCCACAGGACATTAAAGGCAGATAAAAGGAGTACTTCCAGTAGTTCTGAATAAAGAAAACTCCACAGATGCTGAACTGCCACAAACACAACCTATGATGAAAGAAGAGGAGGAGCCCACCCTATTAGAAGAAGTAAGAACAGCACTAAGAAAAGCGAAGTCAGGGAAAGCAGCAGGCTTAGACGAGGAGACTTCATATATAATTAAGATGTTGGGTAATTTAGAGGAGATATTGCTCCTGATGGTACTCGTACCAGTATGGAGAGAAAGGCATATTCCACATGACTGGAAAATAAGCATACTACCGGCAGTGTATGAGAACAAAGGGGACATTCACATCTGTGGGCAGTATGGAGATATCAGTCTCTTGCCACACTGCATGAAAGTCCTGGAGAGAGTGATTAATAAGTATGCAGAGTAGCAGAAAGTAAAATGGGAGATGATCAGTTCGGATTTAGATCAGGATGCAACACAACTGATCTGATGTCTGCAGACAGACAAATAGTTGAGAAGAAGCTAGAGATGAAGAAAGAGTCTAGCTGGGCATTTCTAGACTTAGAAAATACATATGACAAAGTCCTTAAAAAAGCTGATTTGGGCAGCCCTACGATGGTTCAAAGTCCTAGAAACATTTGTAGAACTAGTACAGGCTATGTGCAAGGACCCAATGACACAACTACAGTGTTCACACTCACAGAGGGTTCCCATTGAGAATCAGGGTTCAGTTCTGAGGCCTCTACTTTTCATACTGATGATTGACTATATCAGCAAGCAAGTTAGAGACAGATTAACAAAGTTGGCATATGCAAACAATGTGACATTGCAGGCAGACTGAACAAGAACTTCAGCCAAGGACAGGGAACTAGAATGCAAAGTTGAAGGCACACAGGATGAAATTGAGTGCAGATAAGACAATTGTAATGGCAAGAAATGGGGGAAATCAGGAGATTAGAACTGAGATCGAAGAGAAAATAGTGGAACATGTTAATAACTTCAAGTACCTGGGAAGGGTGGTTGAAGAGACGGGAAGTTTTAATGAGGAGGTCAAAGGCAGCGTTAGAGGAGCTGCAACCTTTTGGCACAGAGTGTCAGTGGTAGTGTATGACAGAAGAATGTCAAAGAAGCTGAAAAGTAAGGTTTACGGAACAGTGGTGTGACCGGTACTACTGTATGGTACAAAAACCTGGGCAGTGAAGGCAGAGCAGTTTAGGAAACCAGAGGTGATGGAGATGCAGTGCCTAAGATGAGTAGCAGGATGCACATTGTGGAATAGATGAAGTAATGAGGACATCATAGCAGAAGCCCATGCAGCATCAATTGCATATAAGGTTAAAGAGAGCAGATTACAGTATTTAAGGTACGTGTACAGGAAAGCAGAAGACAAGCTGGTGAAGAAGACTTGGGACAAACAGAAAGAAAGCAAAAGGAAATTAAGGTGTCCAGCAAAAAGAAGGATGGATTGTGTGACAGAAAACCTGTGGCAGTCAGCTATGACTATCAAAGAAGATAGGAGAATGGCAATGAATCAAGAGATGGTGACAGCTGACATACCACAACAACATAGAAAATGGGAAAAAGAGGACTGGTGATTATGAGGAATTGGCCTATGCCTTCCACTGAAAGACAGATGAAGTCTTTTCTTTGGTTACTACAATAACATTTTAGCTAATTTTCAAAATATTGCCTGTGCTTTGACAGATCTCACAAAAGGAAAGGTTCCTGTCAAGGTGCAATGGCATCTCGAGGTAGATACAGCATTTAATGAACTAAAAGGAACATTATATTCTGAACCAGTATTAGTGACTCATGATTTTACTAAAGAATTTATCCTGAATTTGGATGACTCAGATATTGTATTGGAAGCAGTGCTGTCCCAAGATATTCAAGGTGAGGGGAACACTGGATTCTGTATCAGCAGAAAATTAAGGATAATGCTGAAAGTATATATTCAGTCTGAGAGAGGGTGTGTTTTATTACTTATCAGGTAGGAAATGCAACTTAGTAATTGACCATAACCCTATTACTGTAGTTAAGTAAACTGAGAGATGGCAACATATAGTCATGCCAGTGGGCACTATTCCTCAACCCTTCCAGTACATGATGATTCACAAAAGTGGAAGTGGACTAGCTTATAGAAGTGCTGTTGAGTTGTTGAGGCCCTGCAACCCATCAGTGTAACTCCAAAATCAGTGTTTTTGTACTGGGATAGGGTAGCTGTAAAATCTTGTGCATGAAAATGGGGGTATATTCCTTTAAATGTGTCAAAATACCTTTAATGTGTGAAATTCTCATATCACTTAGAAGTCACCTGCATTATCCAACTGGTACACAACTGCTGTATAAAAGGGGATAGTGAGGGGGCAGCAAACCAGAAAATTATTTCCTCATTCAGAGTTACAGCACAGATAAGCAGGATCATATCTGAAGATCTAGGGGTTGTGGAGTTCTTTTGGTGCACAGCAGGAAGTAATGCCTGGTGAGAACCTGCAGTTGTAACGTGCTTAAACAGTCTTTTTGCTGGAGGAGTTAAATAGAACTGAACCTGTGAGTAAGAGACACCTCTAAGGACTTTAAACCTGATTCAAAGTACTGTACAAATTGTATATGCTGTTTGGAAACTTAATTTGGAAAGCCAAATGAGCTATAGTTTCATTATCTTCCAAATAAAGCTGTATATTCTCTATCTACAGGTCTGCCTTTGGTATCTTTTACAACTTTCTCTCTCTCTCTCTCTCTCTCTCTCTCTCTTTCAGTGTGTATGTGCATGTATATATATATATATATATATATATATTAGTGTCTGTGCAATAGCAAAATGCAGATGAATTAAAAAAATACATAGATGTTTAACACACGTGTGTTACAACCTTTTACACCTCTATATTATTGTAACAGAAATACAGTGCTGCTGTTGTTGGTGTTGCTTCCTCACTGTGCTTTCCTGTCTAGTTTAGAAGGGGTGCCTTCTGTGTCGAGCCCATGAATCCTTCCTGTGTCTGTGTTGGGTTATCATCTAGTGCTTTGGGTTCCTCCCACATCTCAGAGATGTGCTATAGCTGAACTGGCATTTTTCTAAACTGCCCACAAAGGTATGTGCACACATCTTGCAATAGGTTGGTATGACATTCAGAATGAATTCCTAAACCTGGCAGCCACAGAGTGCCAGGTTACACTTCAGCTACTCTTTTACCCTGCATTTCATTAAGAAGGTAATCAGAGTATTGTTGTGTCTTTCGGCTTTTCCCGGTTAGGGGTCGCCACAGCGGAACTCCGGTCCACTAATGATTGGCAGCAGATTTTTACATGCCAAGTTGCCAGCTCTGACGCACAACCTTCAACGAAGGTACGCCCATTCACGCATATCTCCACACAGAAGACACTCTAGCTGATAATCGAGCGGGACAACGTCTTACTGTGAGGCGACAACGCTACCGCAGCACCACCACCATAGATACAATATTAAAGAACAATAATACAAACATAAACAAATTCTACTGGATAATTCGTCTTTATATGTGCAATTTTCCATATGGCAGCAGCTGTTAAAAGTGTGGCAGTATCTTCAAAGTTTGCATCCATCCATCCACAACCTCTTACCAATTTTTGCACATGCGGTTGGGGTGTCACTTCAACAGTGACAATCATCTAGAATCAAGGTTCACACTGCCATGTGACTTGCCCTGCCGCTGTTGTTTCTCAATCTCAAACACTTGCATGCATACTCACACCTATGGCTAAATTAGAGTGCCCAATCCACCTACTGCATGTCTTTGGAATGTAGGAGGAAACTGCAGCACCCACACAAACAAGGGGAAGACATGAAGACTCTGCACAGAAGGCACCCCAGCCCCAGCTGAGAATCAAACCAGAGAACCTCTTGCTGTGAGGCGACAACACTATGCTCTGAACCACTGTGCTGCTCTCTAGCATACATTAATGGTGCTATGTATACTTTTACTGTTATATGCACAGCTAGTAATGCACCCTGTGCATCTTGTATACAGAATGCATGCTAGCATGCACATACAGCATAAATTTAAAGTGAGCACAATCTGAGTATGTCTCGAAAGTATACAATTCATTTTTTGCAGTCCACCTTGAATGGTGAAAGTGTACTGTGTATTGGGTATAATTTATGCAACTCAGTTTTGCACAGCAGGTGTTTTGAATGCAATAAATCGGTTATGAGATATATTTGGAGCAGCAGCACAGCCCAATGGCAATGTGCATGTAAAGCGTAGACTGCATAACGTGTTTGTGAATAGTATAGTGGAGCACATAAAGAATGGTGGCAGCAGTGTTAAAATTACATGGCTGACAGATACATGATTTGCAATTTTGAAAGGAGACTCTAGGCAGCACAGGAATGCTGTGCTGTATATACTATGGGTCAGATTCCAAAAGGCTTGCTGTTAGTGAGTAATTCATTTACACAGAAAGCAAGTCTTTTGAAATCTGGCTGTAATTTGCAAGAACAAAATGGTGTGCCTTGCATAGTCAGTAGAACATGACCTAATTAAATAAACCACTCCTTCTGGTGAATGGCTAATTTGTAATGTTTACTGGTCTTGATGAGTGTCCATCACTGATGCAGCAAGACCCAGGCAATAACATTTTTAGCTGTTGTGTATACCTGCCATGAAATTACGTTCAACCTAAAATATTTTTTTTTTTCAAAATTATTCTTGACTGATAAGCTGGATGTTTGCAAATTTCCTTTAAGTGTGCATGTGGTTTAGCAGGAGTAACAGCTTTCTTCACAGCAGTGTCTCTACATATTCTTGTTGTCTTAATATTTTTTTTTAGTACAGGACAATGTTTATGTACCATTTGAACATGCAATTTAATGCAAGATAGGTTTTAATTAAATTGATACCTCTCTTATGATTCATTTCATGAGTCTTTTTTCCTCATTGACAGTACAAATGTTGAGGTTACGGATGAGTTGATAATGAGCTTCATTCTGTAGTCCAGTGTTTCACTTCTTCATTTTATACTTGCAGTAGAACCTGGCAAGAGAGATCACTAAAACAGAAGTTGCTGTGAGGTCTAAAGTCTGAGACAAGGCTCAGCTGGAACAGACTGCACCAAAAGAATGGACACAACTACCAACTTAAGTGGTGACATCCTGTCTATTGAATAAATAATAGTTGGAAAAGGCACCAAAAATGACTGAATAAAATAAACCAAGGCACCCTATACATTTTTTATTGAATTGAGAGAATACTTTTGAATGACAAAGCTTAAATCCAATAACCCACCAGGGATTAATGAAAGTGTTTCACTTGCACCAGTCCTTAAGAAAAGGGCTTTGGTGCTGTAACAAGAAGTAGGTCTCTTATAAAAACTTATTTTTTAATAGCTATATTTAATTTTAAGTCTCTTAAAAAAGGTGTGATGCTAATACATTTTGGGATGCTTGAACATTGTTTTTAAGTAGAAGATTTGTATTCAGGTTTCGTAGTATATAATGTATATGTCTTTAAAAATATCCGGTTCACTTTTTATTTACTTAAGTCCTAATGGAATAATTAGTAGGTTTAAATGGTACAAATTTGGTGTTATTTGATTAATCAGTTTGTTCTGATGAAGTCCCATTGTGTTGATTTGCAGGGATGTTCTTCTTTTAGCTTTTCTCGGTTAGGGGTCGCCACAGTGGAACTCCGGTCCGCTAATGATTGGCAGTAGATTTTTTATGGGTGCTGAGGTGCCAGCTTGACGCCCAACCTTCAACGAAGGCACGCCCATTCTACGCACGTCTTTCGAATGCCACTTGACCGTGAGGAGGACATGCAGACTCCACACAGAAGGCACTCCAGCCGAGAAGCGAACGGGAGAACCTCTTGCTGTGAGGCAACAACGCTACCGCTGCACCACCGCGGTTGATTTGCAGGGATGAAAGTGCTTAATCATTCTGTTCAATAAAAGTTTTTTCGGCTCTTAAAGTGTTTGTTTCTGGCAGCCATTGTTTCCTACGAGTATGTAACATCCTGTCTAATGGCAGAAAGGCTCAACATACTGTACCCTATATGAAAGTGAGAGCTTGAGTTGGGAGCAACTGTGACTTCACAAGGTTAACTCTTATTACAAGAGAACAGAAATTCCATTAAAGACTCCCACTTGTGAGACAGCTCTACCTGAGATGAGACTGTGTGGAGACATCCATCGAGAAAAGAGAAGATTGCATGCGATTTTCGGTGAGCTGCAATTACCAACATATACTTAGTAAATACCCTAAGAGCTGAGGTCAGACTGAATGAAAGGGTATGGTATCTGTAATGAATAGCTGATCTGAAACAGCAGAAATACCCGTTTATTTTGATGTGGGCATATGCATCCTGAAGATCCAAAGAGCATATCTGTTTTCTTCTGACTCACAAGGAAGGAAGAACTGCATTGTGACCACGTGAAAGGTTTGTTTAAGGAAGATATTAGGCTACCATGACATTGAACAGCCCTGATATTCCTTTTTTCTTTGTCATCAAACCCTTTCAGCTCTGGTGGGATCACTTGGATGACTGACTCACTCTTGCTCTCTCATATATATATATATATATATATATATATATATATATATATATATATATATATATATATATATATATATATATATATACATATATATATATATATATATATATATATATATATATATATATATATATGGTTCTACCTGACATAGCCGAAACCACACAACACCGACAACCACATCACCGACACCACATATTCGACAGTCCATAAACACGAAACCACACATAACCGACAACGAAATAACCGACGGTACACAAACACGAAACCCCATACACTGCACACACCACAATAACAATTATTAAAAACAAAACACATCCCCATTCCACAAACCACACACACAACACAAGCACACCAAAATCCTTACAAGCCCACACTAAACCTTACTCCTAACCCTAAGGTCCGTCACTATCGCACTTACCTACCCGCTCCCTAACCCTAACTCACTTAACCCGCCCTATCGCTCCCTAACCCTAACTCACTTAACCCACCCCTATCGCTCCCTAACCCTAACTGACTTAACCCACCCCTATCGCTACCTAACCCTAACTCACTTAACCCACCCCTATCGCTCCCTAACCCTAACTCACTTAACCCACCCCTATCCCCACAGACCGTCAATCTCCACACTTACCTGCCTCGCACCCTAACGTCCGTCACTACCGCATACTCACACAGCCTTTCCCCATGTCGGCATCCTCGGCGTTGGTGTTGTCATCCGTCGTGTCGGTCTTCTGCATTGTCGATGTTCTGCCACTCGCGATTCGCGTCGGTCTTCTTCACTTTCGATCTTCTGGAGCTCCGGATTCCGATGTCGGTCTTCTGCGCTGTCGACGAAGTCAGGTAGAACCATATATATATATATACATATATATATATATATATTTTTTTTTTTTTGAAGAGCTTGAAGACCTCACTCCGTGCTGCTTGTTTCTGATGGGATGGAATAGGTGTCAAGGAAAACAAAAGAATCCTGGGAAAGAAGTAAGAGTATTACATAACTCAGAATATTTTATTCCTTATATATTTGTTCTTGAAGATTTTTTTCTTATTTTATTCCTTATACACCTGTAGATTTTTTCTTATTTTATTCCTTGTATACCTGTTCTTGCCAAATTTTTCTAAGTGCTAAAATTAAGGTGGAATTGATCCCCAACCATCTCCACAGATGAACAGTTGAGCAAGTTATCAGGGCTGCTGCTGACTTCATCCTCCTGGTGAGCACTGGGAAACCTGACTCTGGTTTCTCAACCCTGCTGGAAACAGAAGGGGAAACTATTTTTCTAGGACTCTCCACCTGCTGCTGCTGTTGATGGCCACAATGAAACTACATCTGTCCTACTTAAAGTATGCTTACACACACACATGGCAATAAGGGAATGGCCCACCTACTTCACATTCAGAGGGGGCTGAGACTTCAGGTCCAAACAGAAAAGGCCCTCAGAAAGGTTACCCTCTTGTCTCCTGCAAATTCAGACAACTGTGACCAGGAGTACTGACACACAGCAATACTGGATCCTGCTGATCTTCTCTCAAATTAGAAATCATTTAGACCATAAGACTGTGTAAAACTGTCTTAGCTCCTGATCTTTTCTTTTTAATGTGCCCTCTGGCAATGTTTCTACCAATATCAATTTGTCTGCCATATCTTTTCATCAGTCAAGTCTCTTTTGAAATAAACCACATAGGTCAGATAAATGCCTGCAAAGAAAAGATGGAGGATATAAACATGCAGTTTCCAAATCCACCCAGTAGGTTTGGTGGAAGATTGACAGGCCAGCTAAAGTGCCCATGGAGGAGATAACATGGTGTTGGAGGGTCAGCTCCCAATGCCCATGTCATTGGTAAATATTTCCCAAAATTTGAATCTTCTGGAAGAGGAGATGGGGTGTTGGCCCTTTCTTCATCAAGGTCTTCTGTGGGAGGGTTAGTGTGCATTGTTTTCTATGCCTTTTTATTAGAGGTCCAGTATCCAAAGACTCTAATGCCCTCTTTCCCAAAAAAAGACTGGAATACCCACAGTGAATATTAGGTTCTAGAAGAAGGAAGGGGGGTGAGCAGCCTGTCACTGGGATAGTTACCTAACAGAGTAAACTTCCCAAAAAGGAGGTGCTTGGAAGGGAGTTTGCAGAGAGGAACTGACAAAATGAAGCAACATGAAACTTTATGGGATTTACTGAGGAAGTACAGGTGCACTCACTGATGAGCAGATTAACCATACTGCAGGTACACTTTTGAAACAATGGTGTGAACATTGTAAAGAATGGATAGCCTTTGTCTAACAGCAACATAGAAATCCACAGCATTAATTCCGACAGAAAAAGGGTAAAAACAAGGTCTTCTTAATAGTTTTAGATATCCCAGAGCTAATAAGCCACACCTTGCCAACACCCTCCCTCATGTTGAGCCTCCTTTCTCCAGGAGGGCTATACCAGTCAAACCCAAAGTACATAAAGATGAATGAGGGAAAGAGAAAAGAAAATACATTTCTCATGTTCACAAATAATTTTTTTCAGAGGTAATTCCTTTCTGACTGACTTCACAGTACGGCAACACGTAACTGCAGAGGTATGTCTGAAGGGAAGTGAGGGTGCCCGATTCAGTGGTTCTAATGCCTGTGTTATCAGTTCCAAATGTAAATGAAGGTGGAGCTCTTGTCAGACATTTGTTTTCTTTTTTAAGACAAGTTGGGAAGCTGCCCATTGTAGGCTATTTAAAAATCTTGCTCTGGGGTGAGGAGTATAGAAAAGGTATTTAGTTATCATATAGCCCATTTAAATCTCATATTAAAATACTGTATCTGCTCACCCTAGTAGTTTGCTGCTGGTCCAGTTTTCAGATAAGTGCCACATTGGGGGGGGTTCCTTTTTCTGTTGATACTGCTTTCTGTTGTGAGGGTTTCATGTCATCCAGGAAAGGCGAGCGCCAATGTGGGAGACAGAGTTCACACGAGGATAGTCAAGACTTGTATCTGTTTTGTTTGAGGCCTACACACGAGCATAAATCCTGCTCTGTTTGTCAGACCTTTGTCCCTAAGACCCTACGTAGCCATCTTTCATTCCTTAATTAATTTATTTATTTGACATTTTTTTTACCAGGGTGGTCCGACGAGGTTTAGTAGCTCCTTTTCAGCAGAGGCCCATGGAGAAAAGCTCCACATATAAGAAAAATACAATGCAATATTATATATACAAACCAACATTGAGTGGATACAAACTGTTTACAATTTTATAAGAACAAAAACTTTTAGTACTACAACTAATATGCAGTAGTTACATTAGTCACAATATATTCACATGAAACAAAAAAAAACTTGTAGGACTGAAAATAGTAAGAGACTACTAGATTAATACAAAATAATCAGCTCATAGTTCAAAAATTCAGAACTATGGTATGCTACAAAAGTAATTGTAAAGTTTGAAAAATTTGATTATGAGTATTAACAGAGTCCGTGAAATTAACATTTAGGGTTATAGATGAGGTGAAGAGGAAACAGCAGAGAAGGAAAGATACTCATATTAGCCTGGGGATGTGCAGGAGCATATCAAATGGTCATTTAGGTGTTTTAGGTAGATTTTTGAATGAGGTGGTGTCTTCTGTTGTGAGAATATTCTGAGGTATAGAGTTTAATTTTTTGAGATTTGATTTGAATAAAGGGAGTCTCCAAAGTTGTCGTCTGATTTAGTAACTTTTGGCAGGAGTTTGTTAGCGGATCTTAGGGTGTCTATTATTAGTTTGGGTTTCTACTAAGTTTTGGTGGGCTGGAAACTTATCAGACTGGTACATGACAGAATGGATTACTATAAGTTGGTTGAAGGATAAGAAGTTGGTTAGCTCTAGCCATTTTAGTTGTTGAAGAGCAACACAGTGATGGGTTCTGTTGGGAAGGTTGGCGGCAAATTTGGCGATTTTGTGGTAGCAAACCTCTAACCTATTTAGGTCTGCTGTTTTAAGGTTTGTGAATATTGGGCTGGCATATAGAACGGTGAATAGAAGGTGCATCCCGGTGATTGCTTGTCTGGAGGAGTTGGTAAGGAAAGGTTTGATTCTATAGTGTGAACCTAATTTGATATGGGCTTTTCTAATAACATGTGCCAAATGTTTGTCAAATTTCAGACTGCCATCAATGATGACACCTAACAGCTTTGATTCTGTGATTGGTTCAATTACTGTGTTGTTAGAAGAAATAATTCTAAAGTGCTGACTGTGGGTATTAGCTATATTGTGGCTGTTCTGGAAAAGCATTAATTTGGTTTTGTTGGAGTTTAAAATGAGCTGGAAGTTGTGTAGGTAGGATTCAATGGCAGTGAAATATTTTTTGGTCAATTTCTTGAAGCTGCAGGAAGGGTGCAAGAGATGACAGTGGAGTGATCTGTGTATTGGATGATGGCAAGGCTGGAGGCAGTATGAAGTTTGTAAAGATAGACAAAAGAAGTGGGCCTACTATTGATCCTTGCGGACACCAAGAGTGACTGGTAGCAGAGAAGAGCAATCCTTTTGCCACTTCACCATAAAAATGTTTCCTGGTCAATTTTTCTTGGATAGCAAAGAAACAAAGGCCCAAAGGGTCTTTTGAAATAAACCACATAGGTCAGATAAATGCCTGCAAAGAAAAGATGGAGGATATAAACATGCAGTTTCCAAATCCACCCAGTAGGTTTGGTGGAAGATTGACAGGCCAGCTAAAGTGCCCATGGAGGAGATAACATGGTGTTGGAGGGTCAGCTCCCAATGCCCATGTCATTGGTAAATATTTCCCAAAATTTGAATCTTCTGGAAGAGGAGATGGGGTGTTGGCCCTTTCTTCATCAAGGTCTTCTGTGGGAGGGTTAGTGTGCATTGTTTTCTATGCCTTTTTATTAGAGGTCCAGTATCCAAAGACTCTAATGCCCTCTTTCCCAAAAAAAGACTGGAATACCCACAGTGAATATTAGGTTCTAGAAGAAGGAAGGGGGGTGAGCAGCCTGTCACTGGGATAGTTACCTAACAGAGTAAACTTCCCAAAAAGGAGGTGCTTGGAAGGGAGTTTGCAGAGAGGAACTGACAAAAATGAAGCAACATGAAACTTTATGGGATTTACTGAGGAAGTACAGGTGCACTCACTGATGAGCAGATTAACCATACTGCAGGTACACTTTTGAAACAATGGTGTGAACATTGTAAAGAATGGATAGCCTTTGTCTAACAGCAACATAGAAATCCACAGCATTAATTCCGACAGAAAAAGGGTAAAAAACAAGGTCTTCTTAATAGTTTTTAGATATCCCAGAGCTAATAAGCCACACCTTGCCAACACCCTCCCTCATGTTGAGCCTCCTTTCTCCAGGAGGGCTATACCAGTCAAACCCAAAGTACATAAAGATGAATGAGGGAAAGAGAAAAGAAAAATACATTTCTCATGTTCACAAATAATTTTTTTCAGAGGTAATTCCTTTCTGACTGACTTCACAGTACGGCAACACGTAACTGCAGAGGTATGTCTGAAGGGAAGTGAGGGTGCCCGATTCAGTGGTTCTAATGCCTGTGTTATCAGTTCCAAATGTAAATGAAGGTGGAGCTCTTGTCAGACATTTGTTTTCTTTTTTAAGACAAGTTGGGAAGCTGCCCATTGTAGGCTATTTAAAAATCTTGCTCTGGGGTGAGGAGTATAGAAAAGGTATTTAGTTATCATATAGCCCATTTAAATCTCATATTAAAATACTGTATCTGCTCACCCTAGTAGTTTGCTGCTGGTCCAGTTTTCAGATAAGTGCCACATTGGGGGGGGTTCCTTTTCTGTTGATACTGCTTTCTGTTGTGAGGGTTTCATGTCATCCAGGAAAGGCGAGCGCCAATGTGGGAGACAGAGTTCACACGAGGATAGTCAAGACTTGTATCTGTTTTGTTTGAGGCCTACACACGAGCATAAATCCTGCTCTGTTTGTCAGACCTTTGTCCCTAAGACCCTACGTAGCCATCTTTCATTCCTTAATTAATTTATTTATTTGACATTTTTTTTACCAGGGTGGTCCGACGAGGTTTAGTAGCTCCTTTTCAGCAGAGGCCCATGGAGAAAAGCTCCACATATAAGAAAAATACAATGCAATATTATATATACAAACCAACATTGAGTGGATACAAACTGTTTACAATTTTATAAGAACAAAACTTTTAGTACTACAACTAATATGCAGTAGTTACATTAGTCACAATATATTCACATGAAACAAAAAAAAACTTGTAGGACTGAAAATAGTAAGAGACTACTAGATTAATACAAAATAATCAGCTCATAGTTCAAAAATTCAGAACTATGGTATGCTACAAAAGTAATTGTAAAGTTTGAAAAATTTGATTATGAGTATTAACAGAGTCCGTGAAATTAACATTTAGGGTTATAGATGAGGTGAAGAGGAAACAGCAGAGAAGGAAAGATACTCATATTAGCCTGGGGATGTGCAGGAGCATATCAAATGGTCATTTAGGTGTTTTAGGTAGATTTTTGAATGAGGTGGTGTCTTCTGTTGTGAGAATATTCTGAGGTATAGAGTTTAATTTTTTGAGATTTGATTTGAATAAAGGGAGTCTCCAAAGTTGTCGTCTGATTTAGTAACTTTTGGCAGGAGTTTGTTAGCGGATCTTAGGGTGTCTATTATTAGTTTGGGTTTCTACTAAGTTTTGGTGGGCTGGAAACTTATCAGACTGGTACATGACAGAATGGATTACTATAAGTTGGTTGAAGGATAAGAAGTTGGTTAGCTCTAGCCATTTTAGTTGTTGAAGAGCAACACAGTGATGGGTTCTGTTGGGAAGGTTGGCGGCAAATTTGGCGATTTTGTGGTAGCAAACCTCTAACCTATTTAGGTCTGCTGTTTTAAGGTTTGTGAATATTGGGCTGGCATATAGAACGGTGAATAGAAGGTGCATCCCGGTGATTGCTTGTCTGGAGGAGTTGGTAAGGAAAGGTTTGATTCTATAGTGTGAACCTAATTTGATATGGGCTTTTCTAATAACATGTGCCAAATGTTTGTCAAATTTCAGACTGCCATCAATGATGACACCTAACAGCTTTGATTCTGTGATTGGTTCAATTACTGTGTTGTTAGAAGAAATAATTCTAAAGTGCTGACTGTGGGTATTAGCTATATTGTGGCTGTTCTGGAAAAGCATTAATTTGGTTTTGTTGGAGTTTAAAATGAGCTGGAAGTTGTGTAGGTAGGATTCAATGGCAGTGAAATATTTTTTGGTCAATTTCTTGAAGCTGCGGCAGGAAGGGTGCAAGAGATGACAGTGGAGTGATCTGTGTATTGGATGATGGCAAGGCTGGAGGCAGTATGAAGTTTGTAAAGATAGACAAAAGAAGTGGGCCTACTATTGATCCTTGCGGACACCAAGAGTGACTGGTAGCAGAGAAGAGCAATCCTTTTGCCACTTCACAGCCTGTTGGTGATCAGAAAAATAGCTGTGGAACAAGGAGAGGGCTTCCTGAGATAAGATGAGGGAGGCAAGTTTATATAAGAGCTTTTGTAGGGATACTGTGTCAAATGTTTAGACATATCTAGAATGGTAGAGGAGATGTTTCCCTTCATTTTTTGAGTTGGTTTATGGTGTTGGTGAAAGGGTGGCCACAGTGGTGCAGCAGTTAGCATTCCCACTTCACAGCAAGAGGTTCTCTGGTTCGATCCTCAGCTGGAGTGCTTTCTGTGTGGAGTCTGCATGTCCTCCTGTGGTCGCGTGGGTTTCCTCCCACATATCAAAGACATGCTGTAGGTGGATTGGACACTCTAAATTGGCCCTAGTTGTGAGTGTGTGCATGTGTGTGCCTTCTGTGGAAGGTTGGGCACTGGGCTGGCAACTCAACACTGTAAAACTCCACTGCCAATCATGAGTGGAAAGGTGATCCTCTGTGGCGACCCCTAACCAGGAAAAGCTAGAAGAAGAAGAAAATGATGTTGGTGAAGCTTAAGAATGCAGCTTTTGTGCTATGTTTGTGAAGGAAACTGTGTTGAGAATTGGACAGCAGATTTTTGTTAGTAGATAGTCAAGTAGTTGAGCATGAAAAAGAAGTTATGTACCTATCATAACGTTCCATGTTAGTTGTCCTTCATCTCGCCTTCCTTCTTGCTGGATGGGTTCGGAGCTGATCCTCGGCTCCATCTCTGCCACTTTCTATAGCTCGAGAGCTCTCTACTGGCTTGAGGCTACCCTTTATCCCAGAATGCCCAGCGTCAGCTACCCAGATCTCATTTGAGATAGCTCACACTAGACATAATCATTATTATTAAACCTAGATATACAGTAAATTGTCATGGTTTGCTTGGGAAGCAACTAAGAACAAAACAAGTTAGCCAGTGAAACCATTGAAAAAACTCCTCTCAGTCCTTGAGGAAGGGGGAAGGAGGGAGGGATGCAAGAAGGAAGGTGAGATGAGGGACAACTAACATGGAACATTATGGTAGGTACATAACTTCTTTATGTTAGGTTGTCCAATCTCGCCTTCATTCTTGCTGGATGGGACAGCATCCCTAGCACCTCAATCCTGGGTGGCTCATTGGAACAGACTCTTCAGAACCGTGGAACCAAAGGAAGCCCTGCCCAGGGAGACCACATATACTTTGTAATGAGAAATAAATGTATGAGGATCTGCCCAAGTAGCTGCTGCACAAATTGAATCTATGGGCAATCTAGATTGAAAAGCTACCGAAGTAGCTACTGACATGGTTGAATGACCTTTGGGTCTTGCTGGAAGATCTTTTTGTCGCAAATGGTAAGTATAGGCAATGGTGTCTGATAACCATTTTGACAAGGTTACTTTAGAAACTGGAAGGCCTTGTTTGTTGTTAGCAAATGAAAGGAACAACTCATCTGATTTTCTCAGCTCTTTAGTTCTATGGAGATAGAAACGTAGTTGTCTATGCACATCCAATTGGTGTAATCTGTATTCTGCCTTGTTGGAATGATTAGGGAAAAAGACAGGAAGTTCAATGGATTGATTCAAATTGTGTTCTGAACAAACTTTAGGTAGAAAAGATGGGTTGGTTCTCAGAGAAACTCTGTCTTTGTGAAAAAAACAGCTATGGAGGGTGAACACATAGGGCATGGAGTTCTGAAACACATCTGGCAGAAGTAATAGCAACTAGGAAGAGAGTTTTCCAAAAGAGAAATTTCAAAGAACATGATGCTGCTGGTTCAAAGGGTGGCAGTATCAAGGAGGCCAGAACCAAACTGAGATCCCAAGGTGGAAGGGGCTCTTTCACTGGGGGTCTAAGTAGAGATGCACCTCTCATGAAGGCCTTACAGAGTTTGTGAGGCATTAAGCTTGAGTTAAAAACTCTGATGTGAAAATTTGAAATGGCAGCTAGTTGTACTCTGATGGTAGCAACAGCTGCACCAGATCGAAATAGTTCTGCTAAGAAATCCAACATTTTGTGTACAGGAGCTGTAAAAGGATCTAAATTCCTGGATTCTGCCCAGTAAGAGAATCTTTTCCATTTGCTAGCATAAACTTTCCTTGTAGTTGTCTTATGGGAGGAAATAAGAAGTTATGTACTCACCATAATGTTTCATCTGAGTAGGTAAACTTCATTTGTCAGCAACCTATGGGTTATCAGATCCACATCGGATCTGAGTCGGCAGTTTCCAACAGCTAAGATCCGAGCTCCAAGCTCCTCCCCCTTACCCATATCTCCCTGCCATCCCTTCCTGACCTCAGATTGAGTTTGCCTAAAAGCAAAACTTGCAATCACAACCTGCCTAGTGTAAACTGGGTACAATCCACCATGAAGCAGGAATATCTATGAACATCCGAAGAGGACAGGGGGACAGAGGGAGGGATGGTTGCTGACAAATGAAGTTTACCTACTCAGATGGAACGTTATGGTGAGTACATAACTTCTTAATCTGAAGTAGTTAACTTCATTTGTGCATCAACCTATGGGACAGAGTCCCCAGCTACCTGAATCTTGGGAGGCTCTTATGGAAGGATGTTCTGGAGCACTGCGGAGCCAAAGGATGCTCTCCCTCTGGAAACCAGATCCAACTTATAGTGGTTTATGAATGTATGAGAAGAAGCCCACGTGGCCGCTGAGCAAATGTCATCCAACAAAACTCTAGCCCGAAAAGCAGCAGAGGTAGAAACAGACCGAGTAGAATGGGCATGGACTCCATGAGGAGCAGGCCGGCCAGAACTCTCGTAAGCCGAGAGAATACACTGGGAAATCCACCTGGACAGTGTGACTTAAGAAACAGCTTTTCCCAAACTGGGTTTAGCAAAGGACACAAACAGCTGGTCTGATTGCCTATAACTGGCTGTTCTGTGCAAATAAAATCTTAACTGTCTGTGTACATCCAAAGAGTGTAACTTGTATTCGCCTTTATTTTGGTAATTGGGAAAGAAGACTGGCAAATTAATAGACTGGTTGATGTTAGATTTGGAAGCAATTTTGGGGAGAAAAGAGGGATTGGTCCTGAGGAATTCCCTATCCTTGTGGAAAGTCAAGTACAGTGGCTTGGCACAAAGGACTTGAAGCTCCAAAACCCTTTTTGCCGAAGTAATAGCAACCAGAAAAGCCGTTTTCCACGATAAGAATTTGAGATCTACCGAAGCAGCAGGCTCAAAGGGAGAAGCTGTTTAGGCCTGGAGTACCAACAATAAGTCCTAAGGAGGAATTACATCCTTCACCGGAGACCTTAGTAAGAAGGTGCCTTTTAAGAAGGCCTTACACAATCTGGATGAGGTCAAAGGGCCAAGATCACATCCAACATGGTAATGAGCGATTGCCGCCAATTGTACTTTGACTGTGGAAGAGCTAGCCCCTTGATCAAATAATCCTGACAGAAAATCCAGCACAGCTGGTAACGGAGCTGTGAAAGGGTCCATCTTCTGACGTTCTGCCCAAATAGAAAAACATTCCCATTTGCTACGATAAAGTTTCCTAGTAGACGGCTTGTGAGCAGCCACTAGGATTGTTTTGACCGGAGAAGAGATATCGGGAGTCCTAGCTAACAGTGGAACTGGATCAACCAAGCCGTGAGCTTGAGGTTGTCCAGGTTCAGGGCCGACAGGCCCAAAGGGTGAGATATCAGATCCGGGACAGGATCTAGAATCCAGGGAGGATTCACTAGATGAGACCATAGATAAGGCAACCAAGCCTGATGAGGCCAGAATGGGGCAATGAGGATTATAGTGCTCCCCAACTGTCTGGCTTTCTGCAGAAACTTCAGCATGAGGGAAAGAGGCTGGTAAGCATAAAGTAGACCGGGTGGCCAAATATGCACCAGAGCGTCTCTTGGTCATTCCCTGGGTGAGGGAATTAGAGCGAAGTAGGTGTTGCACATCATGTTTGAAGGAGAGGTGAAAAGATCGCAACAAGGCTGACCCCATTTGGAGAAGATCTGCTTCGCTACTTTGGGATTCAGAGACCACTCATATGGCGAGAGGATGGTGCGACTCAATTTGTCCACTAGGATGTTGGACTGGCCCGGAATGTGCGTCGCTATGAGAAAGCGGTTGATGGAAATCGCCCATTCCCAAACTCTCATGGCCTCTCAATAAAGTGGATAGGACCTGGTTCCCCCTTGCTTGTTGATATACCAAATGACTGCCATGTTGTCTGTTTGGATCGCAATAGTCCTGATGGGAAGAAGGCTCTGAAGTGCTTACAACACTAACAGCACCGACCTCATCTCTAGGACATTGATATGCAGTGAGGTCTCCGTCTGGTTCCACATGCCTTGGACGGTCCTGCCGAAACAATGCCCCCCCCACCCGAGGTGAGAGGCATCCGTGGTCACTGTGGCTAGGGGAGGGGACATAGAGAAGGGGCGCCCCTTTTGGAGGTCCAGAGATTGGATCCACCTTAAGAGGGCACTCCTGCAAACCCTGCTAAGAGGGACAGGATGGCTCAGGGGATAACGCAGGAAGGACCATTGGACTTGGAGGGTCCATTGCAGAATTCTCATGTTTAGGCGCACCATGGGAAGGAGATTGATGGTAGCCGCCATCTAGCCTAGGGCCCTCAGGACCAATTCCGCCGGAGGGGTTGGGCAATGAAGAATGGCCTGCACATGGAGTCTTAGAGATCGCATCCAGTCTGAAGTTAAGAAGGCTAAGAGCTGGTTTGTGTCCAACCTGGCTCCAATAAAATCTATGACCTGAGTCGGGAGCAGGGAGGATTTTCCAGCGTGGATCGTGATCCCCAGCCGGGGAGCTAGGTGAATAAAGAAATTCCTGGCTGTGCAGAGTAGATGCCTTGTGGGGGTGGTCAGGAGCCAGTCATCCAGGTATGGAAAGACCTGAATTCCCTGGAGTCTCAGGTAGGCCGCTACCACCACTAACACCTTGGTGAACACCCGGGGGGGCCGTGGTGAGACCAAAGGGGAGGACCCTGAATTGGTAATGGCTGGCTCCTAGCCTGAAGTGGAGAAACCTCCTGGATCATCTGTCCATCAAGATGTGGTAGTACGCATCCTTGAGGTCTATGGAGCACATCCAGTCGTTCTCCTGCAAGAGGGGGAGAATGGATTGAAGAGTGACCATCCGGAACTTTTCTTTGGCTATTGCCAGGTTCAAGAGGGATAGGTCGAGGATTGGTCTTAAGTCCCCCATCTTTTTTGGCACCAAGAAGAACCTGGAGTAAAAGCCCGATCCGTACTGGTCTGGGGGGACGTGCTGGATTGCTCCTTTTTTTAGCAGCTGACGAATTTCTGCGGCTGCAGCCTCCCTCCGATCGGGTGGGACATCGGGAAGGCACCTGGGTCTGAGAGGGGAATGGAGAAATGGAATCTCGTAGCCTCTGGATATAATTCAAAGCACCCAGCGGTCTGTCATGATGGACTCCCAAGCTGCTAGGTGCTTCGAGAAATGCCCCCCGACTGCCTCCAGAGTGGAGCAGTCGGGTAACCCATCAGGGTTGCTGCGTTGGCCGATCAGAGAAAGGTTATCTGGACCCAAAGTTCTTCGGGCCCCCTCTGCCTCTAGGGCGGCGTCCACCCTGTCCTCCTCTGCCTCTGAAGGATGGGGTGTCCGGAACGAAATGGGATTGCTGAGAGTTTCGGAACCACATCTTCTTCTGTCCCTTTTGGTTCTTTGAGAAGGACCTCTGGGGAGCAGAGAAGCGGACTCCGATGGCAGACAACGTCTTCCCATCCTTCTCGCTCTGGACCAAGGTATCGCGTATGGTCTTGCCAAAGAGGGCAGAACCATCAAATGGGGCATTAGTGAATGATGCCTTGAAGGGTTCTGCGAAATCACAGTGGCAGAGCCACACCTGTCGCCTTAGGACGATGCCCACTCCGCTAGCTCTAGCGGCTCCTTCTGTAGCATGGGACAGTAGCCGCATAGAGGTATTGGAAATCGACCTGAGAATGGCCATTCGGGTAGAGTACACCTGTTTGTCCTCTGCTGACATGGACTCTGGGGGCGACCCACCGTATTCTTTAATAAGATCCTGCTGGAGCCGTATGACGTGTGCCATGTAGTTCAGCGACCTTATGGAGAAGGTAGCTGAAGCAAACATCCGCTTCCCCAAACGGTCCATCACCCGAGACTCCTTGTCAGGGGGATGGACCGAGGGACTCTCCTGGGCCAGTTCCCTTTTGGTGGCTGCCGCCACCAACATGGCATCTACGGGGGTTCCCTTACTCCAATGTGTCCTGTCCGAGGTGGGGCTGAGAATTCTGTCAGGCCTTTTAGGGACGGGCTCCACAGTGTCCGGCTCCTTCCATGCCCTGGTAGTGATCAAATCTACCAGGGGATCGGCTGGAGGGGACACCCAAGAGGTAGACAGGCCTGCTTCAAATGCCTCCAGGAACACGGACTCGTCTGAGGTAGGCCTTGGGGCAGACCACCCTCCCCCTGATCCTGAGCATCTCCATGATGTCTCCAAATGAGACATCTTCAGGGGGTGATCTTGGGGAACCTTCCCCTTCCTCCAAGTCCGTGCCCTCTGTCAAGGACTCAGGGGAGTCCAAGTGCCTCCTCTTGCACTTGCGTTTGTGAGGAACTTCCTCAGGGGGGCTGTCCGGGGAGGCCTCACCAACCACTTCCTGTTCCAACAAGGGAACGATCTGGGACGTCTGAGCAGGCTGTCCCTGGGGCTGGGTGATGGAAGTCAGACCCATTTGCGAAGGAGTGCAGGGTGGAGCGGTAGCTAAGGCCGGGGGCCTGGAATCCCTCAACAGAACCCTCTCCACCATGTCGAATGCCGAAGGAGAGCCGCTCTCCCTAGGATCTGAGAGCAGACCCTTCCTTGGATCTGATGAGCAGATCGGGGCCGGAGCCGATGCGATCGGATCCGAAGGGCCAGTATGCTCCGACCTACCCAGAGCCGAAGGCATACTGAGCGCCTCGGATCTGAAGCTCAACTCGACTCCGAGAGCCTGGATCCGAAGAAAAGGGACCCGACAGGCTCAAGGGCGTTGTCGGCGCCGAAGCACCCAACTCCATCGGCGCCGACATTCTCCCGGCTCTGACGCTACTCGGCTCTGTAGACCCCAAACCCAGAAATCGGGTTGGGGAAGGAGCAATCGGGGCGAAAAAAGGGGTCGAGCTCCCCCCGGAGGGGGGGGGCAGGAGCACTCCCATCTGCAGCTGGGCCTGGAGGAACCTTCTCATCATCCGGTCCAAGTCTGCATCTGTTAGGCTTCTCATGGACCTGGAAGAGGCCACTGAGGCAGGACGGGAGTGCCACCTTGATGACCTCGAAGGAGACTGGGCCTCATCCTCCTCTGGCCCCGGCGAAAAGCTGAGAGAACAGAGCTGGGAAGGAGAAGGCCCGGACATCCCGGGGGGGAGAAGCTCGCTTGGCTGGCGGGGCCGAAGCAGAGGCTTCGGCCCGCTGCTTGTATTTTTCCTCGGCGCTTCTCCCTCCTGGCTTCCCTATCCTCCTCACCCAAGGTGGGAGGTTGAGTCCTGGCCAGGGGAAGGGAAGTATCTGTAGGCGCTGCCGCAGCTGCGGCAGGAGCCACGGAGGGACCGGAGGATGGAGCCAAGTCCAGGGGCAGATGTCCCGCCAGAATCAGCTTCGACCTCCGGTCCCTGATAGCCCTGGGGTTGAACGCTGCACAAATAGAGCAGCCAGAAGACAGATGTTCAACCCCAAGGCATATAACGCACCGAGTGTGGCCATCAGCCAGGGAAAGCTTATGGCCATACTCGGTACACTTGGAGAAGAAAGTTTTGGCGGCCTTAGACATGACAACCTAAAAACACACACACTAGGCCCCAAAACCACACACACACACACACACACACACACACACACACACACACACACACACACACACACACACACACACACACACACACACACACACACACGCCCTAATGCTTTGACAAGAAACGGGGGAGGGAAAGGCTAACAATTACACTAAACTAATGGAAAGATCACAAAACACAAAACTCACTCAAAAAACTTTAGTAGTCGAGAGAGAATATTTTTCTCACAGAAAAAACTTATGAAAACCTGGGAGCTCAAGATCAAGCTGCTGGTGTAACCGCGGCAAACTAGATCTGAGGTCAGGAGGGGATGGCAGGGAGTTATGGGTAAGGGGGAGGAGCTTGGAGCTCAGATCTTAGCTGTTGGAAACTGCCGGCTAGGATCCGATGTGGATCTGATAACCCATAGGTTGATGCACAAATGAAGTTAATTACTTCAGATCAATAATATCATGCACTGCTGGGGAAATATTGGGGAGCCTGGCTAAGATTGGAAGTGGAATAACCAAGCTGTGAGCTTGAGAGATTGGAGGGACTGGTGTAACCCACCTGACTGATGAATCAAGAGGTTTGGCACTGGGTCCAGAACCCAAGGCTGGGATAGAAGGTGTGGGTGAAAGAACGAAAACCAAATCTGTCGAGGTCAATAGGGGGCAATGATGATCATCTTGCAACCCAACAATTTTGCTTTCTGAATGACTTTTGGAATTAGAGGGAAGGGTTGAAATGCATAAAGAAGTCCCTGAGGGCAATCATGGACTAGAGCATCCCTGGGTGTCTGACCTGGAGGAGGAACAAGGGAGAAATAGCTGCTGGATTTGTTGTTCAGAGGAGAGGCAAAGAGATCGCAGCAAGGCTGGCCCCATTTGCGGAAAATAAGATCCACAATTTCCTGTTTCAGAGACCACTCGTGTGGCATGAGGATAGCCCTGCTGAGACTGTCCGCTATTATGTTGGATTTCCCAGGGATATGCGTTGCTGTCAGAAAATGTTAGGAGGAAATCGCCCATTGCCACAGTCTGAGGGCCTCTCGGGACAAGGGGTAAGACCTGATTCCACCCTATTTGTTGATGTACCAAACCACTGACATGTTGTCTGTCTGTATTGCAATAGTCCCGGCAGGGAGAGAATCTTGAAGAGCTTGCAATGCTAGGAGCACCGCTCACATCTCCAGGACGTTGATGTGCAAGTGGTACTCCTGGGGTTGCCACGTGCCTTGGATTGTCTTCCCTAGATAATGCCCCCCCCCACCCTATCAGGGAAGCGTCTGTGGTCACTGTGGCAACCAGATGGGATTCCATAAAAGGTCTGCCCTGTGTCACTAGTGGGGAGACCATCCACCAGGAAAGGTGTCTTTTGCAAGATTCCGTAATTAGCATCATGTGAGACATGGGTAATTCCTGGAAGGACCATTGTGTGAAAAGAAGCCACTGAAGGATTCTCATGTGAAAGCGTGCTAAGGGAACTAGAAGAATGGCTGCTGTCATGGACCCTAGAGCTTGAAGGACATATTTGACTTGAATTCTTATGCTCCTCAGGAGAAGTGACACCTGTTGTTGAATAATGGAAACTCTTTCTGAAGCAATTTTACAATAATTTTTCTTGTGTCTAACTCTGCTCCTATGTATGTAATAGATTGACAGAACAACAAGGCAGATTTTTCGAAGTTTATTGTGATGCCTAGTTGAGTGCAGGATGTTATGGTGTAATCTCGTGCCTCTCTAAGTTGTTGATTGGTGGTAGCAGTGAGGAGCCAGTCGTCTAGATAAGGAAACACCTGGAATCCTAGACATGTCAGTTGAGCCATAACTACTGCCATGCATTTTGTGAACACCCTGGGGGCTGTGGTGAGACCAAAAGGCAGAGCTTTGAATTGGTAATGACTGGCCCCTAGCTGGAAGCATAGAAATCTCCTGGACTGTCTGTCCATTTTTATATGATAGTACGTGTCCTGAAGATCTATGGAGCACATCCAATTGTCCTGACCCAGAAAGGGGAGAATGGACTGCAGTGTTACCATCCGGAACTTTTCTTTTTGTACAGATTTGTTTAATCTACTGAGATCCAGAATTGGTCACCAGTCCCCTGTCTTTTTGGGCACTAAAAAGAATCTTGAGTAAGTTCCGGATCCGACTTGGTCTGCGGGGACTTCCTGGATGGCTCTTTTTTCTAGCAGTCTTGAAACTTCTGTGACTGCCTGATCCCTTAGATTGGGTGGAACATCTGGGATGGATTTTTTTGAAACAAGAGGGGGCTGATGGAAGGGAATTTTGTAACCTCCGGATATAATGGATAACACCCATTTGTCTTTTGTAATATTTTGCCAGGCGATTGGGTATAATGAAAGCCTTCCCCCGACTGCCTCCAGAGTTGAGCAGTCGGGCATCCCTTCAGGGATGTTGATAGGGTTTGGAAGAGAATGTATCTCTGTCACCCTGATTTTGCAGACCCCCTCTGCCATGAGGGCGGCATCTGCCATTGTTATTGTTTCCCCCTCTGCCCCTGGGGGAAAAATCACCATGTGCGTCAGGCAAGGGCCCCTGGGATTTTTGAAACCACATCTTTCCACCCTTCTGACTCTTTGGGTATGGTCAGGTAGGAGTGAAAAAAATGGACTCCCACATCAGAGAGCATCTTGCCTTCCTGCTGGCATCTGGTAAGCATGTCTTTCACCTGAGGCCCAAAGAGTGAGGAGCCATCAAAGGGGGTATTGGTGAAGGACGCTCTGAAAGGTTCCACAAACTAACACAGCTGCAGCCAAGAATGTCTCCTAAGAGCCAGTCCTGTTCCTGCAGCTCTGCTCGCTCCATCGGCTGCATATGAAATAAGCCTCATGGAGGAGTTGACTACTGAATTTAAAGTCGCCAGCTGGGTAGCTACCTTGGCTGAAGCTCCCTCAGTTGTGGGATCTTGTAGGGTATCTCCAAGCTCTTTTAGGAGTTCCCTCTGAAGTCTAGTACAATGGGAAAGATAGTTCAGGGACCTAAGGGAGAAGGTTGCTGATAAAAACCTTCACTTCCCATATCTATCCATCATATGAGACTCTTTATTCGATGGATGGACAGATGACGAGGTTTCAGCTAACTCTCTCTTTGTGGCTGCTGCTACCACCATGGCATCTACTGGGACACCTTTAGTCAGGAATTGTTTGTCTTGGGGAGCTGTGATAAATTTATTAGGTCTCCTCGGGACAGGTTCCATGGAATCTGGAGCTGCCAAGCCTTTCGAGACACTATGGACATGAGTGGATCAAAAGGCGATGACACCCAGGAGGTGGAAGGTCGGGAACCAAATGCGTCCAGGTATATAGACTCATCCTAGGAGGGGGCTAGGGAAGTCCAGCTATGCCTCTGCCTAAGAATCTCAAGGATGTCCAAAAAGGAAACATCTTCAGAAGGGGACATTGGGGACCCCTCCGATTCATCCAGGTCTGTATCTGAGTGACAGACTCAGGGGAGTCTTGGTGCTTCCTCTTGCACTTTCTCTTCCAGGAAGCCTGCTCAGAATGCTCTGGGGAGGTTTCGGAAGAAGAGGGTTCACCCAATGGGGTGTCCTGGGGCATAGGTTCCCTATGTTTTTGGGCTGAACGAGGAGCAGAGGTTGGCACAGGCAACAAAAGGGATGGAGCCGATGGGACCGATAGTGGGGCCGTCTGTGGGGACAGCACTCTCCGCATGACCTTGAAGGTGGTATGGTTTTGACACAAAGAGGGCTTCGGCTCCGAAGAGACAGGAATCCCACTCTGCACCGAGGGCGATGGCTCCGAGGCCGATGTGGGAGCCGAGCTCAATTAAGCCGATGCTCTGAGAGGGAGAGCAGGATCGGACAAGGGTCCGATGCCATTTTCCCCCCTTGGATCCGACGAGAGAGCTTCAGCGCCCAGACACCTCAATGGAAGGAAGAACTGAGGTAATTGGAGCCAACATCGAAATCGAAGAGGATGTCATCAGAGCCAAAGGAACCCCTATCAGAACGTCCATGGACTCCGGCTCTGAATTAAGCATAGTTGGAGGAGGAATTGATATCGAAGTGGATGGAGCCGAGACCTGTTGCGGTGGGCTCAAAAGCATTTTTGCAAGGGCCTGTGACTTCAGCAACCTACTGACCACTCTCTCCATGTCCTGATTCAATAATCTTGAGGATTGAGAGGAGTGGGAAGATGAGCGATGACTGGCTGTGCACTGAAGTAAGGGTGATTGTGGCACCGAGCGAATCGGCTTCAGTGAAGGAGACCTAGCTCATTTGTGGCTCCAAGATGGCACTGAGCTAATAGTTGGAGCCGACGGAGGAGTAGTCTTGTCTGTGCTAGAGGGCATTGACACACTTGGTTTGTCAGGCTCACCGGTCGGTTCCGAACATGGAGCCGACGGCTTGACTGACTTCAAAGAATTCACTGGCTGAGATGCTTTAGCCAGAGAATCCTGTTTTAACAATCCATAGAGGATTATCTTGTTTTTCTGCTCCTGCAGGACCCTTGGACTAAAGGCATGACAAATAAAGCAAGCGTCCTGCAGGTGCAGACCCCCCAAGCAGTACACACAACTAGTGTATCCATCTGTCAGAGACATCTTCTGACAGCATGAGTCACTTTTTAAACCCTGAGGTTTTAACTTCCTTGGACATTTTGAGAAAAAAAAAAAAGGAAGTACCACAAAAAGACACTACTATAATAAAAAAATTATATTAATAAAAACCTTAAAGGACAGCCTCTAACTTAAATGGCTGTCCTTAAGGGGGGGAAAGGGAAGAACTCTCTAACTTAAATGAGTTCAGGGAACAACAGAAGGCCTAGCGACTAAGGGGCGACAGCCAACACAGCATGATAACACAACAAAGGACGAGATAAGGGGTTTACAACCAAATAAACTTACAAACTACTATAGCAGAGAAAAAATATACAAAATTTTTCAAGTAAATTATTTCACTTTAAATAGAGAAAAAAGTTATACTAAGCCTGAGCCAGTATTGAAGCAACCTCACAGCTAAAGTGGCAAACGAGATCTGGGTAGATGATGCTGGGCATTCTGGGATAAGGGGTAGCCTCGAGCCAATAAAAAGCTCTCGAGCTATAGAAAGTGGCCAAGTCAGAGCCGAAGATCAGCTCTGAACCCATCCAGCAAGAACAAAGGCGAGATTAGACAACTTAACATTACATTTTTCCAAAATTTGTGAAAGTGGTGATAGAATAGAAATTGGCCTAAAATTAGAGTTCTAGTGATGATTGACATTTGTGTAGAGGGATTACAAGTAAAATTTTCCAGATCTTTGGGATGTATTGTTCATTGATGGAGCTACTGATCAATATTTGATATAGGGTAGAAGATGATATCAGTTGCCAATTTGAGGTATTGATTTGGTAGCTGATCAGCTGCCAGTGATGTAGGTTTTAGTTTAGTTAATTTTTTTATCTTGTCTGTCTGGACAGGTTTAAAAAAGAGTAGTGTTGGTAATGATGGATACAGGTAGAGTGAAAGGAGGAGTATTATGATTGCCTTTTAATAAGTGAGAGGATAGAATTGGTGAAGAGTTGAATTGGGTAGCTATAGTTTCTTTTGAATTTGAGGTATTTATTAGGGGTTGAGGTTAGGGATTGTCCTGGTCGTAGTTGTTTAATGGAGCCCCAGACTTTTTTTTGGATTGTTATGATGTAATTGTTGTTTTATGGTGTAGTAGAGTTTTTATCATTCTTAATTTGTTTTTAGGATTTAATTCCAATATTATGATAATTATCATAAGATGCTTTATTTTTGTTAGCCTGATATTGGGATCAGAGTTTGTCTTTGTTTCAGAAGTTGTTTGGTTTCTTTAGAAAGCCATGGACAATAATTAGCTTTAGTTCCAATATTTCTGATGGGGGCCAGGCTATTGAGGATCTCAAGACATTTGTCAAGGAAATGCTGGACAGCTGAGTCTAGTGGGAGGCATTTCAGAGGGGAGCAGTTGCAATTTTGAAGTAGTAGTTTGAAGGTATGTATAGAAAAATTTATTTTGTTCCATACTTGTTTAGAAATTGTAGTTTTGTTAAGATTATTACAGTATCTCAGAATGTAGGTTGGCAGGTGGTGGCTTAGGCTGTTTGGGAGACAACCTGATTGACAGATTAGTGAGGGTTTGTTTGTTAGTAGACTGCTTGTTGCTGTGTTTGTCCTCCATAGTTAGCATGTTTATCATCGCAGTAAATCCATGCAAGTTTATGTAGTTTGAGGGATTATTTGAGGAAAAAGTTTGCCAATCAATATTGAGGTCACCTACTATAATTGTTTCTTGGCTAAATGTGGTGGATGCCCAAGATAGTAGGTTTTTAACTATGAGGGGTTTACTGCCAGGTGGGATGTATAATGATAATAAGACAATGGGCAGGATTCATGAAGCCTCCGTGTAAGAGTTACAAGGCTTACACGGAGGCTGCCGTTAAACGGTGTGATGTCAGCATGTCATGCATATGCATGAGGGCATGCTGAATCACACCTAAGGCTAACACGGTCCATGTAAGACAGTAGGGGGCATGTCCGTAGGGCGAGCCCTGCAAACAGACACGCCCCCAGAAGAGTAAATGTCCCGAAAGTAAACGCCCACGACAGAGTCCATGGAAATGTGAATAAACACAACACAACACATGCCCCCACAGACTATGAACATAAAATGTATGAATGAACATCTTATATTTTTTTTTATAAGTTGTAAAGATGTTTGCCCATGAGTGCGATCATTTGCGCGGGTGTCCCCGGCGCTTAGCAACAGTTAGCAGTCAGTGGAAAAGCATATAAGAACTAAATATGCAAAGTAAGCCAAGAAGCAATAGCATAGCGGTAGAGATGTTGGCTGAAGAGGAGGCAGTCATGGTTCGAAGCCCCACAACATAATTTTTTATTTTTAGTGAAATAAGCACAAAACAATTCCCTGACATATATGTACATATATAAAAATAATATTTTATGTAAAATGTAATGAAATGGGCCATGTATTTTGAAGAAATGTGAGATAATAAAAATAGAAAAATGTCAGATGTGCCTATAGCTGAGCTACAGTCTAACAAGTTGAGTATATCTGCCTGTAGGTGAGCAGTGTTTAACAGGTTTAAAATGAGTGCCCGTAGGTGAGCAGTGTTACAACAGGTGTAAAATCAGTGCCCGTAGGTTAGCAGTGTTACAACAGGTGTAAAATGAGTGCCCGTAGGTGAGCAGTGGTTTAATAGGTGTAAAATGAGTGCCCAGGGTTGAGCAGCATTTTAACACGCTGAAACTGTGTGCCCGTAGCTGAGTTGAGCATAATATATGTGCTGACAGCCAAACCATGCATAAACCAGCGTGATCCATTTGCGCGGAGCTGCACACCACGCCAACAAGCTAACCGACAGGCAACGTTGAGCAAGCTGTATTAAAACTGCCTTTACACAGACACATCTCCTAGCCTGTGTAGACAGTCATAAAATATAAAAAGCAATGGCCAGGTTCGAACCCAGGATACCATGCACCATAGTCAAAGTACTGAACCACTAAGCCATGACAGTTGCACTTAGAAATGCAGTAATAGCATATATATAGGAATGACTAGAAAGAGGAGCATGACAAAGCAGGTTTTGTAAAGCTGATACAATTCCAAAATGGCCAATCACAGATAAGTGCGGGAAAAACAGCATATATAAGCCCCATAGGTAGGAATACACAGCATAACTGATTGTAGAACCAACTTGCAGCCAGGATGTCAGGTGTAGGAGAGGGTAGTTGCTTCCGAGCACAGAGGTGGGGCATTGAGGAGTCCAAATATATGGTTTGGCTCCTCGTCCATAATCATGCGGCCCAACTCATGCAGGGCCAGGTCCTGTGGGGAGCATATAGGGCTGAGGCGTGGGACCGGTTGACACATGATCTCACCAGTGCCACAGGAATACCAAGGACTGGTGAGCAGGTCCTTCACCACCATGCGGACCTGAAGAGATGGAAGCAGGACCAACTGAACCATTGGATCCAGGAGGCCCGGCAAATGCCCAACGCCCCACTACTGAGTAAGTTACATGTAATTATTTATGTAAGAAATTAACCTAGCTGATATTATGGAGATGTGTATTCCAATATTACTTTATTTATATTACAGCTGCAGGTGTCCGTTCTGCGAACCGTCGAGCCTATGGTGATAGGCTGGTGTGGTTGTGCCACCAGGCAGGTCAGTAATTCTCTCCCTGTAACTGTAAATAAATATATAAGTATGACAGTTAGCAAAAGAGTGCAGTGTAGTCACTAATTAATAAAATGTGCAAGTAACAGTGTAAGAGGGTTTGCAAGTATTGCTTGATTACAAAAGTGTGATGCAGCCTGTAATCCAAACATAAAAATGAAACAAGTCTGAAATAAAGATGTCCCACCTGTAATATAATAGTACATAACCTGCAGCAGGCTGAAAAGTACAGCTGCAGAAGCTGAGTAAAACACGTGTGAAATATATCCCTGTTGAAATTCAGAAACATGACATAAGTGAGACTGTTGGAAAGGATTGTTATAACTACAGGTAAAACATGTCAATAAAGCCAAGAATTAAGTACCATCCTGAATTGTAAAAATAAAACAAGTGAGAGAGTGTGAGAAAGAGGTATGAATCCACCAATAAAGTAGTAATAACTCCTGAATAAAGTATACTGCAGTCAGTACAGAATGAAATGAATGTGACAGACAAAACCAAACAGCAACATGTGTTGAAAACAGTACTGCAGCTGGAATGTGTGTCCCAAAATCTGGATATGTTGCTCTCAGTCTGCAATATGCAGATAGTATGGTTGTCTGAAATACCAAACATCCACAGTTGTCTATAGCTATATAAAGCAAATGTAGCAGGATGATGTAGCTGAACAGAGCCAGATATGAATGTTTATGAATAAAAATGAAATGTATATTGATGTAGCAGTAACATTCCTATCACCAACCTGAAGTAGTTATCACATAGGAAACTGTAGGCAGAACTGTAGTGTGTATATATCTGCAGCTAGTAGAAATGTACAGCATATGTATTGGTATTTGAAGGTGTTAATTAAATATTTCTTCACCCTGCCCTATAACCACATATAATCCATTCCACGTGAAATTAGTATGTGCAATCACAATTAACACCCCTGGACATTTGTCCTGTTGGTTCATACATATTTGCATGTACGTTGATGCATCTGCCCTGTTCATACAACCAAACCTGATGGCCTGTTGCCATCAATCAACCCTGCATGTTGTTGGATTGTGTATTGCTGTTCAAATTATGCATGTGTTATGCTTGCTGTTCAATGGCTTGAATATATGGGTGTTTGGTTAATAGGAATACTAATGCATGCTGTTACAACTAATTGTGAATGGTATTGTACGTTACTAACCCAAACTGTCATAACATAATGCAAAAGATAGGACGACAGGGAAGGCGGGTTCCAGCGGACCCACATCTCCCACCTCAGCTGGCGAGTGCACCTGGCAGTAGTGCCCAGGCCGGACCCTCCTCCGGTGGCCCTGTGCCACCTGCGGGTGGAAGTGCTGCAGGGGATGGGGCTCGTCCCCCCTCTGCAAGCGTGGCCAGAGGAGAACATCCACTCACCCTCCGTAGTGTCCAGACTGTGGTGTGTAGGGAGATCTGGCACGCTGTGCTTGGGCCCCTACGCCAGCTTGAGGCACGGGTGGCACAACTCACGGGCATGCCTGCTGCCCGGCCTACACAGCCCCCAGCACAGCCCCGTCCTGGGTAGTGAAGGCACAGTGGCAACTGCCCATGGGTGGGGATCTCAGTTCCACTGTTGCCATCTGTGGGCTCATGGGCTCGAGATATCCAAACATCCGTCCCCATCAATTGTGTAACCCCCCAACATGTGTCATACACCGCCCCTGTATGCGTCTTGTTTGTCTTGTCTGTTAACCTACCCAACCTACTTCCCCAGCTATACCGACTTCCTGTACCTGACATACCACTCTTTCCCTACTGTCCTACCCTCTTTGTGACCCCTTTTTCACCACTTTCCTATCTCCCCATTTTCTTTTCTTTCAAAGAAAATAGCACGGGTGTGCGCGAGAGTAAGCACTTTTAAGCAGTAGTAAGCAGGTGTGCGCAAAGCTAAGCATCAGTGCGCATGCGTGACCTCCGCGCAAACCAGCGCTAACCTGCTTACAACTGCTTAAAAGTGCCTTAGTCACTCTGAATGACAAGGCCTGTAGTTTTCTCAGCAGCAAAATAAAACACCTCCCTCAGTCTTGAACCCAGGACCTTGGAAACACTAGTCTGCATGACTTACCAATAAGCCATGAGTACTATACAAGAACATTGTGCTGAAAGAAATATATCATAAAATAGTAGGAATTAATTTAAAGGGAATATACAAGTCTAGTACACAAAGCATGTCATGTATATTTACTGTCAAATCTAGTGGATTTGTAAAATAGTACTGTGTGCTGAGAAACAGTCATGCTAGTTGGTAGCTACTAGGTAATAATGTCACAGTAGCATCTGGCAAGCCACACACATATACACAGACGCTGGAAGATAAACACTTTATATCAAATAACAAAACACGGCAAAGCTTTCAGGTATAAACCCTTCTTCAGTGCATTCATTACAACAGTTAAAACATAATGCTTATATAGTGTGGGTCAACATCACATGACTTGCAGCCCATTAGTCACATGACACACAGTTAAAAGACAACATATTTTATCTCAATTTAGTTTGCTGTAAAAACTTAAGTACAGGTTTCAATGTTACAACATCATTTATTCCTGGTGGTTTGTCTGCCTGTAACCTAGTTATCCACTCGTATTCCTTCAGTTCCAGTTTGTTATTTATATCACCTCCCCTAGGTGTTACTTCAACTGTTTGTATAACACGAAATAAAAATCTATGTTTGGCTCCATAATCTTCTATGTGCTTATATAAAGAATTAGTTTTTACTTTTCTATTAATTTCTGACTTGTGTTCAATTATTCTATTTTTTAACTTCCTAATAGTTTTACCTATATAGAACGATGAACACTCAGAACAGGTAGCCATGTATACCACTGAAGTACTGTTACAAGTGGCTTTAACATTAAAATTATACACTTTTTTTGTGATAGGATGTTTAAATGAATCACTATTTTGATCTTGAATGTCAGAACAACATGTACAGTTATAACATTTACACGTTCCTGTCCTTATACTATTAGGCACACCTAATGTGGAAAAATCTTTATAGCACAATTGCTGTTTCAGTGTTCTCATATTCCTAAAAGAAAAATAGGGTTTTACATCTAACACCTTCCTTACATCCATACATGCCATCAGTATAAGCCAATTCTTTTGTATAACTTGTTGAATTAAATATGTGTTAGAGTTAAAGGAAGTAATAAATCTAACTTTCATGTCTTGCTGTCTTAGTTCACCCGTTGCAACACCTTCAGTATATATAGGTTTAAGAGTAGTAATTCTTTGAGCTATAGTTTTGTGCTTACATTCCAAGACTAACCTGCTATCATAACCACTAGAGAGCAGTTCTTGTGTTGTAGATTCAAGCTGACTATTAAACATGGTTTCATCTGTATTTAGTTTACTTACTCTACCTAATTGCGATTTTATTATACTCTTAAATACATGGGGGGCATGCATACTACCGGAATTTAGGTATCGTCCTGAGTGTACTTCTTTCTGATGTATACTAGTTTCAAAGGAATCACTGGTTTTGTGTAACATTAAATCTAGAAACACTATTTTATCTTTAGAAAATTCCATTTTAAAAGTTAAAAAATTCGTAGTTTCATTCAAATATGCTAAAAAAGTGTACAACTGGGATTCAGACCCCTTCCAAAGTAAAAAACAATCATCTACAAATCTCTGGTAAAATGCTATATGTCCAGCAAAATTATTATCTTTGTTAAGTATAAATTTTTGTTCCCAAACATACAATACTAGATTCGCATAGGTATTAGCTCTTGGAAGTACCCATGGCTACACCCGATGTTTGCAAATATATTTGCTGATTAAATAAGAATATATTATTGGTCAAGACTAAATCCAGTAATGTACAAATAGTTTCTACCTTGCGTGATGTGTAAGGGGTTTGCTCAGTTAAAAATTCTCTTATACAGTTAATGCCAAAATCATTAGGTATTACTGTAAATAATGATGTAATATCTAACGTTACTAATAAAACATTATCAAATATTGTCCCTTCATTTTTTAATAGCTCATGTCTGTGTTTTAACTTCAATAAAAAATCAATAGTATCCTTCAGCACCGTACTACAATTTTTCATAAAAGGATACAACTGTTGTTGAAGGTAAATAGATATTGGTTCCGTGATCCAACCTCCACCTGAGACTATAGGTCTCATTGGCGGATCACTAATAGACTTATGTATTTTTGGAACCCCATATAAGCTTGGTATGAGGGGACATGGTACTGTGAGAAAATTAAACAAATCTATGTCTATATCTTCCTGTATTTGTAGTTCATAAATGGCCATATTAATTCTACTAATACACTTTTTAACTTCATTCTGGTTAATGATTTTAAATGCTTTATCATCACCTAATAAAGTTTCCATAGACTGTATGTACTTGCCCTTGTCCATTATAACAGTAACATTGCCTTTGTCGGCTGTTTTAATAACAACATCATTATTACAAACTAATGACTTTAGAGCTAAATGCTCTTCCATAGTTAAGTTAAAATTCCTAGACCTTACTACACCATTATACTTCCTGTTGTTAGCATATATTGCCCTAATTTCTTGTTCACATAAATCTTGAAACGCCGTTAGCACAGGTACATTGCTTGGTACAAATGTGCTGCGGCGCTTACATGTTGATTCAACGTTATTTTTACAACCAAATAGCATTTTTAATGTTACTGTTCTGACGAACAGTCTGAGATCTGTTAAAACATTAACAACATCGTCAGATGCAGTTGGAATAAAGTTTAAGCCCTTAAATAACAACAAGTAATGTGCTTCACTCAATGTGAAGCTAGATAAATTCAAAGTACCTTGATTTATCGTCGGACATGTTTGCTGAGTCCTAAAGGGCTGTTACTCTTCCTTTTAGTCGGTGTAGGAGTGTTATTATACATTGTTTTTGTTTGTATGGTACTATGCTCCTGTACCACTTCTGCTTGGGCTAGCTGGAATCGTTTCAATGTCGTTTGTTGTAGTTTTCCACGTTGTTGTAGTCCTTTTTCTTTTCCTTCTGGGGGATATTTCTCACGCTTAGATGTATCTGCGTCAGCTTCCGGCCCGTTGGTAGGAATCCGATTGGTCAATCTGTTCTACTGCATTAGCCGCTCCATTTTGCATCGGGGTTGTTGGAGTTTGTTCAAAAGTATCCAGGGCGTCTAAAGCTCTGCTTTTCTTTTGTTTGTAGTTAGCTGTCATATTACTAGTAGCCTTCTCTGTTATCTTAGGCCAAGAGAAGATATGACCAGATGCAAAGTCATTAATATCACGCAAAACTTTTTTCTTTTTGGATTCCTCTAATTTTTTATCAAAGGAATTTATTCTATTAAACAGCTGTTCGTAATTGTTAGTATTACTGACAAAAGCTTGTGAGTCACGTAACTCTTTGTCTAAATCACAGATTTCTTTTTTTAGATTTGTTTCTATCTCCACAAAGAAATCATTCATTAGACCCATATAATCTAAACTTAGTTGCAGATTTAATTGTTGCCAGCGTTTCAGGAGATTGGGATAGGTATTCCCATATGAAGGCATCTTGAGTATTCTATCATTGAGTGAAGCACATTACTCGTTGTTATTTAAGGGCTTAAACTTTATTCCAACTGCATCTGACGATGTTGTTAATGTTTTAACAGATCTCAGACTGTTCGTCAGAACAGTAACATTAAAAATGCTATTTGGTTGTAAAAATAACGTTGAATCAACATGTAAGCGCCGCAGCACATTTGTACCAAGCAATGTACCTGTGCTAACGGCGTTTCAAGATTTATGTGAACAAGAAATTAGGGCAATATATGCTAACAACAGGAAGTATAATGGTGTAGTAAGGTCTAGGAATTTTAACTTAACTATGGAAGAGCATTTAGCTCTAAAGTCATTAGTTTGTAATAATGATGTTGTTATTAAAACAGCCGACAAAGGCAATGTTACTGTTATAATGGACAAGGGCAAGTACATACAGTCTATGGAAACTTTATTAGGTGATGATAAAGCATTTAAAATCATTAACCAGAATGAAGTTAAAAAGTGTATTAGTAGAATTAATATGGCCATTTATGAACTACAAATACAGGAAGATATAGACATAGATTTGTTTAATTTTCTCACAGTACCATGTCCCCTCATACCAAGCTTATATGGGGTTCCAAAAATACATAAGTCTATTAGTGATCCGCCAATGAGACCTATAGTCTCAGGTGGAGGTTGGATCACGGAACCAATATCTATTTACCTTCAACAACAGTTGTATCCTTTTATGAAAAATTGTAGTACAGTGCTGAAGGATACTATTGATTTTTTATTGAAGTTAAAACACAGACATGAGCTATTAAAAAATGAAGGGACAATATTTGATAATGTTTTATTAGTAACGTTAGATATTACATCATTATTTACAGTAATACCTAATGATTTTGGCATTAACTGTATAAGAGAATTTTTAACTGAGCAAACCCCTTACACATCACGCAAGGTAGAAACTATTTGTACATTACTGGATTTAGTCTTGACCAATAATATATTCTTATTTAATCAGCAAATATATTTGCAAACATCGGGTGTAGCCATGGGTACTTCCGCAGCGAATACCTATGCGAATCTAGTATTGTATGTTTGGGAACAAAAATTTATACTTAACAAAGATAATAATTTTGCTGGACATATAGCATTTTACCAGAGATTTGTAGATGATTGTTTTTTACTTTGAAAGGGGTTTGAATCCCAGTTGTACACTTTTTTAGCATATTTGAATGAAACTACGAATTTTTTAACTTTTAAAATGGAATTTTCTAAAGATAAAATAGTGTTTCTAGATTTAATGTTACACAAAACCAGTGATTCCTTTGAAACTAGTATACATCAGAAAGAAGTACACTCAGGACGATACCTAAATTCTGGCAGTATGCATGCCCCCCATGTATTTAAGAGTATAATAAAATCGCAATTAGGTAGAGTAAGTAAACTAAATACAGATGAAACCATGTTTAATAGTCAGCTTGAATCTACAACACAAGAACTGCTCTCTAGTGGTTATGATAGCAGGTTAGTCTTGGAATGTAAGCACAAAACTATAGCTCAAAGAATTACTACTCTTAAACCTATATATACTGAAGGTGTTGCAACGGGTGAACTAAGACAGCAAGACATGAAAGTTAGATTTATTACTTCCTTTAACTCTAACACATATTTAATACAACAAGTTATACAAAAGAATTGGCTTATACTGATGGCATGTATGGATGTAAGGAAGGTGTTAGATGTAAAACCCTATTTTTCTTTTAGGAATATGAGAACACTGAAACAGCAATTGTGCTATAAAGATTTTTCCACATTAGGTGTGCCTAATAGTATAAGGACAGGAACGTGTAAATGTTATAACTGTACATGTTGTTCTGACATTCAAGATCAAAATAGTGATTCATTTAAACATCCTATCACAAAAAAAGTGTATAATTTTAATGTTAAAGCCACTTGTAACAGTACTTCAGTGGTATACATGGCTACCTGTTCTGAGTGTTCATCGTTCTATATAGGTAAAACTATTAGGAAGTTAAAAAATAGAATAATTGAACACAAGTCAGAAATTAATAGAAAAGTAAAAACTAATTATATAAGCACATAGAAGATTATGGAGCCAAACATAGATTTTTATTTCGTGTTATACAAACAGTTGAAGTAACACCTAGGGGAGGTGATATAAATAATAAACTGGAACTGAAGGAATACGAGTGGATAACTAGGTTACAGGCAGACAAACCACCAGGAATAAATGATGTTGTAACATTGAAACCTGTACTTAAGTTTTTACAGCAAACTAAATTGAGATGAAATATGTTGTCTTTTAACTGTGCGTCATGTGACTAATGGGCTGCAAGTCATGTGATGTTGACCCACACTATATAAGCATTATGTTTTAACTGTTGTAATGAATGCACTGAAGAAGGGTTTATACCTGAAAGCTTTGCCGTGTTTTGTTATTTGATATAAAGTGTTTATCTTCCAGCGTCTGTGTATATTTTGACTGTTGCCTTTTATTTAAGTAAAGCCACACACATACTCAGAGCAGGATAAACACAGCCATAGTTGAATATTTAAGAGTTCAGACATAGCAACTGTGACTGAGTTACAGGGATGTCCCTGATGTGAAAACAAATGTCAGCTGTGCCCCACTGACACCCTGCCAAATGTAGTAACAGTAGCTTACAGAACAACATGCATTGCAGTGTCTACAACACAGCCTGAAATATGAGAGACATACCAACCCTTACACTCACAGAACAGTGTCCACAGCAAACCAGCATTGTCCCCACCCTGATAATCTGAAAGGGCTATGCCTACCTAACAGACCTTTTTATAGCACAGGCCTGTAATCACAGTGAGAACTGCAATCACTACACAACAGGCTGCATGCAATTAGTAAATGCTGGCTAACAATTGGTGCAGAGGCCATCACATGGACATGTGCAGATACCTACAAAAGCATCCTGTACTCCCAGTACACACATGCAATACTGTCATTGCACCCACTGGAGGCAGAGAGAGAGAGAGAAAACCAAAAAAAAAAAAGAAAGAAAGAAAGACAGAAAGAAAGAAAGAAAGAAAGAAAGAAAGAGAAAGAAATAACAAACTGGAAACATCAAGGCAAAGAGGCAGACAGAAGGCCAAGCAACTGCAAGCCTACACAAACAGCTGCAACAAACACAGGTAATGTAAAGTACTACTATAATACTCTACATACTGTGAACCCTTTGGATGTGTTATTGGTCTGTATCTATGTATATGAGGATGTGCATAGGGACGGGGACATACTGAAACTGTCACTGAAGTCTCCACATACATATGTATGTGATGGTAGCTATGTGCACATAGCAATGTAGGTTGTAGTGCAATGTACAAGTAGGTGGTACAGTAATGGGTGTTCAGCAGTACGTTACTGTGTGTATACATATGTGGACCTAAAAGGAGTATATATATAAATAACATGTGTATACATATGTATATCGAGATATGTATGTATATATATATATATATATATATATATATATATATATATATATATATATATATATGGGAACACTTCACATAATCGAATTATTAAAATCTTGATTTGCATATGGTCGAGACCATATGATCGAGATTTTAATAAATCGAATGTGTGTAGTGTTCCGAAATAACACTTTACTTACCTGAATACATTATGTGCACACAGAGGCAAGTATTGTTGCATGCCTTGTGTGTACGTAATGTATTTTTGTTTCGTGGTGTTGGCAGGAAGTAAAGAAATCTCCCGTTTTGCTTCGCATACAGCAAGACGGAGATTTCCATCTCCCACTGTAGCGATCTTGGAGTTGGTATATTTAAGTAGGGTGTGGGGGCACAGCCCCACATGGGTGCAGGGGGCCCCTGCAAAAGCGAAGCTTGTGGTTTTTTTTTGCTTTAATGGTTTCCCTTCAGAAGTTCGAGTTTCCGAAACTCGAGCTTTTGGTTTCGGTTATTTGTAGTTCGAGATTTCGGAAATTCGATCTTCTGAAGTGAATCCATATATATATATATATATATATAATATGCATATGTGTATACATAGATAGAGAGGGATGTAGAAATACATAGACAGATATAGTTTCACAGTGGCATAGTATAGTACTAGGCTATCTGCAGACAGTGTATAGAATAGATTTAGAAACCTGCGCCTCTGTATAGTAGTGACAGAGTGAAGACCCCCCTACATAATAGCATTAGTGTACTGTGCCTCTGTCTAGTAGTGACACAGAGAAGACCCCTACTGTAAACCTATGATCTCCCATCCACTTGTCAAGAATGCACATGAAGAGTGTCAGTGAGGGTCTCTTCCTAACATGAACTGGGATCCTGTTCCACAGTATGGGAAGCCTCTTAGTGATGGATCTGTCCCTACAGTATGTCCTATTCATATGTGTGCTGAGGTTTAAATCCGTAGCTGTCATGCTTCTGATGGATTTGGATTGTATGAGGTGGAACATGTCCATCACTACCAGATTGGACATGGCGTACTACATCAGGCACAGATCACCCCTACGTAGGCAGTATGCTATGGAATAGAGCATGAGTTACATTAGTCTGTCAGCATATGACAGTTGTTGCAGACCCTTGATCCACCTGGTGATGTACTCATAGGGTCCCCCTAGCTGTTGCAAGTGCCAGGTGAGGTACATACCAAATGGGGCATAGTACACAGTCATGGGCCTGATAAGGGAGGAGTATAAGGGTACAATGACCCCTTTTGATGTGGATGTGAATCCCTTCATGATAAGGTGGGCAAGGTAGGAAGTCCATCCAACCACTTCGGCAACATGGGTGTCAAATGGGAGGTCAGCATTGCACAGTGTCACCAGGTCTCCGATTACTTTGTCTGTACTCAGTGAGTTATTGTCTATGTGATAATATGTAGGAACCTTGTCCGTCCAAAAGGGTATGAGTATACATTATGTGGCATGCAGTGTCAGGCCATGACTCCGCCACCAGTTGTTGGTGTCTGTGAGGCCTGTCAGTAGGATGTATGTGTCAGCAGGTGTATTGCCTATGGCGCCTAGTATGCAGTCATCTTTGAACATTGTCAGCCACTACCCTCCCATGTCTGCATCCACATCTGAGAATGATATGTCGAACATGAGAAGTCCCAGGACAGAGCCCTGTGGGACACCACATGTGACTGGCTCTGAATCTGACATGGCACCAGTGAGGTTGACTATAGGGTTTCTATCCGTTAGCTGGTTTGCAACCCATCATGTGACATATGGATTTACATGTTAGCTCTTGATCATGTCTATGATGGCAGAGTGCGGTATTGTGTTGAATGCTGTAGGCAAGTCCAGGTAGGCTGTATGGACCGCTATGCCCTCAGCAATGGCTAGAGTGACTGATTTGAAAAGGTCAACCAGGTTCATAAGGCAGGATCTGCCCTCTACAAAGCCAAACCGGGTGGGATCAAGTGTCTAAGTCCTCAATGTCTCTGTGTATGGGTACCATAATGATCCTTTCCATAGTGTTGCAGACCAGGCTGGTTAAGCATATGGGGCAGTAGTTACCAGGGTCTGTAGAGGTGCCTCCTGTGTGGAGTGGGACTACTGTTGCTGTATGCCAGTGTCCAGGTACATATGCTGTAGTAAGGCTATGGCTGAATAGCATGTAATGTGCATGTGTAGCTCCTCTTGCAGTTCACTTAGCATGCAACCTGCAATACCGTTAGGTCCCATTGCTGCTGTGTTTACAGCTCCACTGAGGGTGGTTCCCAGCTGGACATCTGAGATGACAGGGAGGTTACAGTCAGCTGGGATAAGTAATTCCACATGTGTGGGTGAGGGAGTGTAGAAACCTGCACTGAACCTGTCTGCCAGACTGTTGGCATTATCTGTGTGTTCAGTGTAGCGTATGTCACTGTGAACTAACTGTGAACACAACTGAGGGTTCCCACCCAGGTGTGTAACATAGCAGAGGAAGGCCTTGTGGTTATCTGTAGTGACCATAGTGATGTCCCTCTCATTGTTGGCCTTGCATGTTTGTACAACAAAACCTATCTGTCTACTACTGCTGATGAGAGATGCCGTTGCTCTATGGAAGTAGGCTCTGCCGTGCAGTAGCTACCATCTGTTGTTATACAAGTTGTTCAATGCTGGGGTCCACCAGACAGGATGCCTGCCCTTGGTGGAGAGGGTCATGGTTCCATTTGTGATTGCATGATCCATGCATTTTTGGAGATGTCTGTAGAAGCATATGTGAGGGTGTCTGCATTGTGGGAAGTGGATTACACTGGCCCAGTGGGCATTAAGGATACCAACTCAGTTATAAGATGTGTAAAGTTGGCATGTGAGAGGTTTCCCACTGTAGTCTGTTGTGTTGTGGGGGAGGTGGGATATGTATATCCAGGGTGATTAGTCTGTGGTCAGATGTGACTAGTGAGGGGTATACTTCCAGTGTGTAGCACATTGTCCCCATGTTTGTGATGATCAGGTCTAGTATATTATCTCCTGTTGTGGGACAGGTGTCTAGCTGTTCCATTGCATTTGACATAGTGAATACCGGGAACCTTTGGGCTAGGGTGTTTGGGGTAGAATAATGCACCCAGTGTATGTTAGGGTAGTCGCACTATCCCAATATGATGGTGTGTGGTGTGACATTCATATCCTCCAATGTCTACAGGAAGGCCGACTGTGGTCCCTGAGATCGGGAGGGTGGTCTGTAACATGCTACCAGTTGAATAGCAGGTTTGCCTACGGTTATCTGCACCTGGATGGTCTGTGATGCTTCATGTGTTGTCACTAACCTGGAGGTGTGTGTGTCCTCCATGAATATGGACACACCCCCTCCCTTTTCGTTTTGTCCCAAGTCCTGGGGCCAAAATGCATGATACGGGGTATAGCCTGGTACCGCTGATGTGCTGTCAGGAGCCTTGAACCAGGTTCTCACGTACTGCACAGACATTGAGATTGGTAGAATATGTATGTACAGATATATGTAATACACACATACATATATAGATATCTGTAGAGACTTACACATATACAGATAGATCTGACTGACAACAGATATGTCTCTATATGACTATCTCTCACTCTCTGTCCCACCCCCTCACACTCACACTCACCCTGTGTCTCTCTCTCACTCTCTCCCCACATCTATATGTATATATCTACATCTAGATATACATATGATATATACATATATACAAACAGATATATATCCATATACAGATATAAATATATCAATACACACATATATATATATATATATATATATATATATATATATATATATATATATATATATATGTAGATAGATATATAGACTGTGTGAGGCACATGTGTGCAGATGTCTTGCTACAGGTGCCTGGTGTCACAGGCATGGAGTGAACACCAGTGTGGATACTGAAGTACCATACCCCATTCAAAAACACTGACACCAGTAACCACCACATATGTACATGCCTGCCCACCACTGCATGTGTCCGGGGGGAACACAGGGTCAACAAGTGTACAATAGGCTCCACATTGATACACACAGTGGCACACTAGTCCTGTAATACCTGTACATGGAATGTGTCAGCGGGCATGGTGTGTCAGCTATGGACATGTAGGTCACTGTACCCCTCCACACCCCACAATGTCCTACACGGTAAGTACCTCCCATGACAGCTACAGATATGGTGAAGGACACAGACATATGCAAGTAACTGTGTCAATGCACTCAAACACCACAGAGCGCACACAGACTACCTACATAGAGGTTACCACTGCTGGATATACATAGTTCAGTCACACCCATGACAGTTATCTCCCAACCATGGTAACACCTCCAACATCCACAACACAAATTACCTACGTCTGTCGTCCTTGTCACTGCAGTACAGAGCACATGGTGGAGGTACGGGACCTTACTCACAGATATGACATACCCTGTAGTAGACCACACAGAATTAAGAAGCAAGCCTCCCCATGAGTAGATGTCAGACATACCCCTGCTGAATGTTATGCTGATAGGTAATATGCCATATGAGTCACCCTGTGTAACTGTTTGTACGGAGCAGGTAAGATCATAACACGTGTCACAAGGGGCAGGGTAGCATAACAGTATGCTGCTGTAGGCCCAGGGCCAAAAGCACACTACCTACCTAGGACGCAATGCACACCCATTAACACATTGCAAACAGAATATGTGAGGTGGAATGAGTGTGCTAGTGACTGGGTGCATGTTGTGTACTGGTGTGATTGCTCACCATGACTGTCTGTCTGTCATGGTAGTGTGTGTCCTTGGTGTGAGGCCAGAGACAGGTGTGTGGGGTATTGCGATCAACACATACTACATTGCCATATGTTGTGCTGTGTTACCCTGTATGTCACTGTGGTGTAGGTAGGGTTATGGCAAGTAAGAGTAGTGTGCAGTACCAGTGAAATATGTAATGTGCATTATGTGCAGTGCATGGGCTGATAATGTTCCCCGTACAGTACCTTGATTCAAACCCCCAGTGTGAGGTTGTGTATTGTACCTGAAATAGTGCGTTGACTGCTGCAGTATACTAGTCTGTTGTATGGAGTGTGCCAGGTACTGTTGCACAGTTGTCGGATGAGCACTGATATCTGGTCATGTACATGTGTATCCACCAATAGACAGACAGATGCTATATATGGTGCCTAAGTTATATCACTGCAGTCAAGTATAATGTGTATTATGTGTGCTATAGTCTGCTGACAGATATTGCTGACATATTTCCCTTCTCCTTTTCAGGGACATGCTTCACCAGCGGAACCCAGTCTACTCCGCTGCAGAAGAGGAGGAGATACACCAGAGCCTGGTGCAGGATTTCGCTGTACTCTTTTCCCACACCAGCCAGAACCAGCAGGAGAAGGCTGCACTGTCAAGACCCGGTCCGTCGGGTAAATGACATAGGCACACATAACCGGACATATGAGCAGGTACGCCATCACTGCAGTGATTTAATTAGAAATGTCCATCAGCCTGCATCGGATATCCACAGGCAGCAGCTTGCCACAGGTGACCAGACTGGAGGGACTACTCCTGAGTGTTGTGGCTCCAGCACAGCAGCAACAACAACAGCATACATGTGTAATGATGGAGGCTGGAGCCACACAGCAGCAGGGCACAGAGCGTGCAGGTAACATGCCATGTGTATAGTGACCATTCTGTACACTGTTAGGTTATGCATGTGTGGGGTGTGTCCTCGATTTGTAGCTGTTATCTTGGTAATTATTGCGCATTAGTGATAACCTCATTATCTGCATTACACCTGTGGAAGCTAACTGTTGCACTACTGAACTGTAACATGCCCACAGTATCAATGGCACAGTTGTGCCCACTGACAATGAATGTCTCTTTTCCGCAGGTCCCTCTGGTGTAACAGCAAGGCAGCCTATCCATGCTGGTGAGTGTGTAATACCATTATCTTCACTACTCTGTATACTAATAGTAATAATAGGCTGAAGCAGTAGGGCAATGTGTTTGATTGCAGGTGTGTTTGTGTCTGTGGGTTGATATCTCATATACTGAGGTGTGTGCATGTGTGCATGTGCCCATGTGTGCATGTGTGCATGTGCCCATGTGTGCATGTGCCCATGTGTGCATGTGTGCATGTGCCCATGTGTGCATGTGTGCATGTGTGCATGTGCGCATGTGTGCATGTGCCCATGTGTGCATGTGTGCATCAGTGGTGGCATTGTGTACACATTGTAAACTGCGTTTCCTGTCTTACTCCCACAGGTTCTGGTGCTGCTCTGGTGTCATGCAGCAGGGAACCTGAATCAGCTGCTATGGATAGTGATGATGATACCTGTGTAATGGCACAGGTAGGTGTGCCAGGGTCCGTCACTGGTCAGCCAATTGACACTACACAGCTGTTGACCCCATCTATGCGCACAGTCATCCTGCCATTACATCCTTTGTCACCAATGTCCCTAGGTGATGGACAGGATACAGTGGGCATTGACCAGGGTAATGTGGTACCGGTGGCACATGCATCCCCACATTGCAGCCATGGCCAGGGCCCTGACATGGTACCGCACAGGCAGACGTCCATGGGTTCTCGTGGGAGCATCTGTGGGCGTACCGCCCCTGTCAGACATGCCCACAGAGGTCTTTCAACCCCAGCTATGTTCCGGGCTGTAATGCAGGCACAGTCACGTATGGAATGGTACACCAGACAGGGTCTGAGGGAGTTGAGAGCATGTCGCACAGCCATGAGTGACAGTATGTGTGATGTTGCGGCTGCCATCCGCAACTTCACTGAGGTCATTGACAGACGTTGGGGGGGCACATTAGATCTGTTCCACAACTATATGTCCATGAGCCAGGGCAATGGTGGATGGTTGAGGTGTCAGCGTGGCCGTATGCCAGCAACAGCAGCAGCTGGCAGCCATCGCGGATGACAACAGGGCCGCGGCTGCTCGCATAGTGCCAGCAGCAGCCCCAGCAATGCTGGGTCTTTGCTGTCATCGGACCGCCCCAGGAGACTATGTGCACGTGGTGCTGGACAGTCCTAACAGGGACCTGTCTCCAGCCAACGAACACCTGCTTCTGATGACAGTACCCAGTCTGGATTGGTACCTGATATGGTCCGTAGCACCCCTGCCAGGCACATGTACCATGTCCATGGCCACAGACAGTGATCTGTATGTCCTGGCAGGTACAGTCTGCGGCTGTCCACAAACACCTGTATATGGCAGCCATGAGGTGGGACTGTGTGCATTCATACACACATGCAAAGTGATAACACCTAGGGCTACCGCATACACGCACACACTGCATCAACATTGCCCCATCTTGTACTGCTGTCTCTTACCAACACACATACACAGACATGTTAATTGGTTGTATCAGTGGCAGACTCAGGCATACCAGGTACACACCCTGTGCATATGATGAAACTGTGCCACCTCCTGCAATCTGTAAGATCGGTGCAGGAACAGGTTAACATGGTGCTGATGCACAGGGTGACTACATAGATGTATTGTAATAGTATGATGTTGACAACAGTACAGTGTAATTATAGCATTGTGGGTATAAACCAGCATGCCTGATGCAGTTACAGTATGAATGTCATTGTATTGTTTTGTACACCCATACTAATTACCACAGTGTTCTGTCTGCACATCTTTGTATACTGGTGGTGAGGCTGTGAAGGGATGGCCACCTACATAGGTAGCACAGGGGATACAACAATGTGCATATTGATACTCAATGATGGCCATGTCAACTGCGAGTTGCATGCTGTCCACACACGACTCTGCAATGCAGATGTTTCAGGATGTTGATATCTGTGCAGTACTACACAGCAGGTTCAGGGCTCACAAGAGCACACTAGCACTACAAGGTCACACCTCATACCATGCATAACAGCACCAAAACACAGAACTAACTATGACAGGAGGGAGAGTGTCCATAGATGTCAAGGATACTGTGGTGCCAGGACAGGTAGCATATGTCATACTACGTCTGGAACTGCTGAGTGAGGGCTCAGTGTCTGTTATTTGACATGTGCATTATTACAGGTATGAGCACTTGGGTATCAGGCCAGTTATTCAACATTACGAAGGTACGTGGCCTATACGCTTGTGGGGGTTGCAGCTGGACCCAGCCCATCTGACCTGGGAATGTCTGGGTACTGGCTTAGAGTGCCTGCATATATGCACTGTTACATACTGGAAGTCGTACACCTTGTTTGTTGTAGCATAGTCTACATACAGGCCTGCTGACTGTAGCTTTGTTTGTATGCATGTTTGCCTGTTATGTTCCTGAAACACTGATTCTACCTGCGGTGCAGATATACAGTGCCTCTGCGGATCCCTAGTGACATCTGTGTTGCTTACTGTACTGATGTCCATGTGTCACTTGAGAGACCGTCACTGTTTGACCTGTTTGCATGTTGCTTGCCTGTAACACATTGCATATGATGTACCTCACATTTGCTCAAGACAGCATTCATATATGCCAGCACTAACAATTCAGGAGCACTACACCCTCACATAGTCACCTTGAGTACCTTGTTCCCCATTGGCCCTATGTGTCATTACTTAGTGTGGGAGTCACAATGCTATGGTAGCATGTGCAAAGGTCACCTGTCGATCTACTCTCAGGTCCAGTTGGTGAATCTGTGAGTTATGTGGCAATGTTACAGCTGCCTCATGTACACAGACAACCCTCTCCCCTTCCCATACATGTACAACACATGTGAGAGATGCAACCACATAGCCAAACTGGGGGCTAAGCTCTGTTTACACAGCACTGGCATTCCCTGTCAGGTGGAGTGGGATACTACAGTGAATACAGTACCAGTCTCCCATAGACCTGCCACGACCACAATCCAAACACAGACACACACAGGTACATTATTGGGCTCTCAGAATAGCATCCTGCCTGAGCAGCTGACACCTGCAAAGCAGACACACAATCAAACATTACACCAGAGCAGAGCACATGCGACACATAGCTCACAAAGCCTGTCTGCCAAACAGTGTCAGGCCATACGGCTAGGCAACACACCTGCTACCGTTGTATGAGGTACCTCTATTGACACGTACATGGTGGTCCTGCTCCCAGGCTGAACAAGGTAACGGTCACGCTGAGCTGCCCGTCGGGCACTATGATCCACCACATAACACAAGCAAAGTAGTCACTCCAAGGCATGTAGCACCCACTTGTCCTTCCTGACAACACTGGGAATATGACGGTCTCTACACACACCATTATATGGTTGTACTGCAACTACCCAAACATACAGTGTGAGCATTATTCTAGCTGCAAGACCCTATCTGAAGGTGTCTTATCATTCATTCCCTGCATTGCTATGGAACAACTTGTCACCACTCCCACAAGTGGTGACAACATGCTGCACCTGTTCATCACCAACATGTGGACTATATGCTCCAGACCAATCATGTATCCCTCGCTGGTGGGATGACACCATCTACAACCCACACTGTATAGTCACATACCACATGCAGCCCCTGCACAGAACACCCCAGTCATACAGTTGTCTGATGCATATTCCATGTATTCACATGAGGCAGGCTTCTGACATGGGAACTCTTGCAGTTCACAGGTACATATGTGTAGGTGGCACACACATACATCATGTGTGCATTGACATTACTGATATAATGTATGTCGTGCAGTATTGGGAACAACACCCGACACACATGGACAAACTGTGTGACAAAATTACACATGGCATTTGTAGGATACAACCCCCTACCTAACTATGTTAGATCACTTGTGAGAGTCGCATTAGCAGAGCACGCTATTTGCATTACTGGGGGGATTGCTTTCTCCTGCTGTACTTATAGGGTGCTGACATCATCAGTGTTTAGACAGTGGAATATGCAGCATGTGTTGTGTAGTAAAAGTTGCCAAAAGGGACATTTCTCATACAAATGGAATTGTACACACTACTCCCCCATACACAGTCACACACACACTGGGCACTTGCAGGATTCAAACCCCTACCTAACTATGTTATGACACTAGTGAGAAACGCATTAGCAGAGCACGCTATTTGCATTATTGGGGGGGATTGCTTTCTCCTGCTGTACTTATAGGGTGCTGACATCATCAGTGTTTCAACAGTGGAATATGCAGCATGTTTTGTGTAGTAAAAGTTGCCAAAAGGGACATTTCTCATACACATGGGATTGCACACACTACTCCCCCATACACAGTCACACACACACTGGGCACTTGCAGAATTCAAACCCCTACCTAACTATGTTATGACAGTAGTGAGAGACGCATTAGCAGAGCACACTATTTGCATTACTGGGGGGATTGCTTTCTCCTGTTGTACTTATAGGGTGCTGACATCATCAGTGTTTCGACAGTGGAATATGCAGCATGTTTTGTGTAGTAAAAGTTGCCAAAAGGGACATTTCTCATACACATGGGATTGCACACACTACTCCCCCATACACAGTCACACACACACTGGGCACTTGCAGAATTCAAACCCCTACCTAACTATGTTATGACAGTAGTGAGAGACGCATTAGCAGAGCACACTATTTGCATTACTGGGGGGATTGCTTTCTCCTGTTGTACTTATAGGGTGCTGACATCATCAGTGTTTCGACAGTGGAATATGCAGCATGTTTTGTGTAGTAAAGTTGCCAAAAGGGACATTTCTCATACACATGGAATTGCACACACTACTCCCCCATACACAGTCACACACACACTGGGCACTTGCAGGATTCAAACCCCTACCTAACTATGTTATGACACTTGTTAGAGACACAGTAGTGGAGTGCGCTATTCACATTACTGGGTATAATTTCTGCTCCTGACATATGTATAGTGTGCTGACATCATTATGGATGAAGAGGTATGTACATCTGTTACTATCCATCAGTAAGGGGGAGAGCATATCTATACATTAACTTTGCAGAGGCACAGTGGCCTACTGTACTGTGGAGGCAGACGCCAAATACACTGTGGATAGCCTTCTGTATTCCCTAGGGACAACGGTCAGGTATTGCACTCTACGGCCATATGTTTACCTGTCAGATGCATGTATCTGTTGCTCATATACTGTTTGTGGGTCTTTATTGCCATAGCCTTCCCTATCTCTATAAACAACGTGTGTACTGTGGGAGATGTTTGCATATGAGTGGGATCCAGTACTTTACTTATGTCTCTGTTGTAACTTCACTGTATGCACTGGGCAGATGTTTGTATTGTGGGAGGTTCCTGTGTTAACACATAGAAATGCCTGATATGTGTGTGCACCTGTGAACTGTGACATGGACTAAGTGTGTGAGCATGCCCAGTTCACAGTTTGTATGGCTTCTTGACTGCCACATCTCATTTATCTAAGTGTGCGAGCATGCCCAGTGTGACCTTTCCTTATGTTTGGATCTGTGGACCACCACATTTCTGTTTGTGTGTGGACGCCATCTATATATCACATGTGCAGTTGAGTGTTGGACATCAGGTTGTGTTCTTACTGCCCAACTGCTGTGTGTCTGAACCTAACAGGCATTATGCTGTGCCTGCAGGGTCACCATGGGATAGTTTGCATACAGTTGTCATCATCCTTTCCTGCTGACCAAACAGTTGTATTGTTGTATAGTGTACTGGTGCAAAACTTTCACTGTGGTGGACAGTATAATCGGTTTCAGTCCTATCACTGCTTGTAATGTTTATAGTGAGCACACCAGACTGGTTGAGGGCCAGTTGTGCAGATATGACCATGTTGCATTTTGTTCAGATATGGACAGCTTAGTACATGATTGTCCGACATTGTTAATGTATTCCACAACTTGTGTGGACAGTGACAAACAATGGCCATGTGCCCTAGTCCATTTGTAATGCTAGTCAGAGACTGTTTGTCCTTCAACACACATTTACTGGTGTTTGCCATGACATATGTCACGGTTAGTGTGCTGTGCCTCTGTCTACCCATGACATACAGGTGATATCCAGGGTACACCTGCCATCACCCATCCAGTCATCATGATTCCTCTGGATGACAGTCACTGAGGGACTCCCTGGATATCCTGTAGTGGGAGTTTAGTCGTGAGTGGAGTGAGCTTCTGGGTTGTAGACCAATCAGTACAGCATGTCCTGTTTATGTCTGTGCTGGGGTTCAGGCCTTTCAGCTGCATAGGTCACCAGCATTCAGTGTTTACATGGTGCCACATGTCCATTGATACCAGGCTGGTCATGGCTCTATACATCAGGCACAGTTCACCTCCAGCCAGGCAGTATGGCACTGTGTGGAGCTGCAGTTACTTTACTCAGGCGACACATGTCATCTGTTACAGCTCTGCAATCCTCCTGGTGGGGTATTTGTGTGGTCATTCCAGTTGCTGCAGGTGTCTGCTACGGTACATCCCTGAAGGGCCATTGTACACAATTGTGAGGCTGCTGATGCATGACTGGAGAGGCACATTGACCTACCCTAACCAAGCTGTGCTTACCTTCATGATTAGGTGGGTATATGGTATGTTTCTGTAACCACTACAGACACATGGTTGTCACATGCAGGATATGTGTCACCTTGTGTCCCCAGGTCTCTTATTGCTCCTGATGTACTTACTGGGTTAACACCTATGTGGTAATTTCTGGCCATGTACTGTGTTTCCACAGGGGTTGACTATAACCTATTCTGTATTTAGCTTGTTGACATGGCTGTGGCACCACTTGTGTGTTTCTATGTGTGCCTTTTGTAAGTTGCTTGTGTCAGCTGGAGGGTCCAATATGGTGGCCAGTTTGTCGTTCTCTGCAAACCTGTTCAGACAGAGTCCTTCCATGTTGGCCTGTACCTATGTGACATATATAGCATAAAAGAGGGTTCCCAGGACCATGCCTTGTGGGATGCCAGTTGTACCTGGTTTGTAGTCTGCCATGGCTACAGCATGTCTGCCAGGTCAGTTCTGTCCTTGAGCTGGTTTGCAACCCATCTACTTGCATAGGGGTTTATAGTTAGGCTGGTGAGCTTATCTGTACTGCCAACTAGGGTATTGTATGGCAGGGTTTATCAAGGTCCGGATAGGCTGTGTGATCGACATTCCCCACATTACTGGGCTTGGTGCATGTTTCACATGAGTCAGACGTGTACGGGTCAGGATCTGCCCCATGACAGCCACACTGGGTAGGGTCCAATGTCTGTAGGTACCCAATCTTGTTATTCATGGGATCCATGATCATCCTCTACATTACTTTGCCAACCTAGATATTCGGGGTTGAGGGGTGATAGTTTGCAGTATCCACTCAGGCACCCCCTTTGTGGTGTGGGACCACTGTTGCTGTACACCGCTCTTTGGGTACATATCCTGTGGTAGGACTGATAGTGCACAGTTAATGCTATTTGCTGTTGCATTCTTCTTACAGTACTTGTTGGACACAACCCAGGACACCATCTGGTACCATTGATGCTGTGAGCTGTGCTTTGTGGATGCTGGCTGTTACCTCAGCATCTTCAATGTCGGGGGGCCAGCACTCTCCTGGGATAGATATTTGGCAGTTAGGTGCTGGTGGGGAGTTTGCAAAGAATCTGTTAGAATGTTGGCAATGTGTGTGGGTTTGCTGTATTGTTTGTGATATTACAGTGCTGCAGAGCATATCTGTGGATTACCACCATGGTTCCTACCATCAGGTAGGACAGCTGTGTAATAATCCTTTGTGTCCTGCACAATTTGTATCATCATAGGTTCATAGGTTCATACTAGGCTATCTGCCCTGGCCTTGTTTGAGCACGGACAGACTGTGTGTGGGTCTCAACACCCCTTGCAATGTGCATATCATGCCCACATAGGGTTTACTTTCCTAGATGTGACACAGGGATGGCCCCCAGTGTACACCTGCTATCTCCCATGCACTTCAACGGATTTCTCTTGTTGAGTTTGTGTGTGGAGCTCAGCCTATCATGGACTGGGATTCTGTTCCAGAGTGTCCTGAGCCTCTGGGTTATGGATCTGTCCCTCCAGCACATCCTAGTAATCTATGTGTAGAGGTTCAGATATCTGACTGTGGTGTGTCTGCTGGATTTGGGGTTTCTGCAGTGGAGCATGTCCATTCATTCTGGACTGGGCATGGCCTTGTACATCAGGCATACATCACCTCTGACTGTGCAGTATGCTTCTGAATTGGGCTGTGGTTTCTTCAGCCAGGCTGCAGATGTCCAATGTTTGGACCCTTTATCCTGTTGGTGGGGTACATTTGGGGTCTTTCTGACTGCTGCATGTGTAAGGTAAGGTACATGCAGACTGGGGCATAGTTGTCACGTATGGGCCTGATAAGGGAAGGATATGGAGGCACAGTGACCTCTGTAGCTCTACATGTGCATCCTTTCATATTAAGGTTGGCAATATAGCAGGTCTTCCTGGTCACCTTGGCAATGTGTGCGTCACATGACAGGTTACCGTCCACTTGTGTCCCTAGGTCCATGACTACTTCTTCCATACATTATGGATTGCCACCTATGTCATACTTTGTGTGTGCCTTGTTTGGTATTTGTTGGGACATTCATACTCTGAAGTGTCTTCAGGAAGGCTGGCTGGGGTACCTGGGTTTATGTGTGGGGTCTGTAGCAGGCTTCAAACAGGTACACAGTTTGAGACAGTGTTACTCACCCGTGGATAGTCTATGCTGCTTCTTGCTGTGGTACCAACCTGGGGGTGTGGTTATTCTTGATAATTACTGGTAGCCACACTCCTATTGTCATGTGTTCCATGTTTTGGAGCTGTAGAGCATGGTATGAGGCATGACCTGGTAGTATTAGGGTGCTCTTCTGGGCCTTGCCCAGGTTTCTGTTACAGAACACATATTACCATTCTCCATGCTGTGGTGGGTTTGGTCTGCATGCACCTTGCAGGTTAGACTTCTGGTATTGGGTAGCATTACGTCCAGGTTATTATCCCTTGTGCTACCTATGTTGGTGGGTTTGTGTTTCCAGACTTACCTATTCCAGGCACAGTGGGGGTGACAGCAGCCTTTGCCAGTATCTACACAGCCAGGTGTGCTGGGTGCATGCCATCCCTAGCAGGTGGGGCATCATGTCTTCCTCGGCATGTCAGCCCAGGCTGTCAGCCATGTGTCCCCCCTTGCTAACGGCAATACCTCAGCCAATTATTGTACATGATCTTGTTGTTTTCATAGTGTGGCATCATGCTTGGTGAGGGTGAGATGTTAGGTTGGGTCTTCATGTTTGCATATTCTAGATGGTGTTACATTGCTTAACACATGGCAGTCATGCCTCAGGTGGTGCTGCAGGGCTGCCTCTGTCGGATGCACATACTACACTCCCTGTACATGTTTGAGAGCAGGTTATGTCATTTTAGGCATCCCTGTTACTATATGAGTGAGTCAGAGAGGGGTATCATTCCCAGGGTTCCTACTGAGTCAGTGTATGTGCTATGCGTTGCCTCTTTTCCAAGGCCAGGGCATACTGGGCACACCTCCTTCTGCCTACTGGGGCAGGCTCAGGTTGTTCCTCCTCTGAGTCACACTCTACCTGTGATGGCCTTGGCAATGTTGGGGGGCTGTTTGGCCCGGCCCTATGCTGGTCCTGCTGCAGCTGTTTTCGCAGGATCATATTATGTAGCATAGCGCATACCATGACAATTTGGGTACATGTAGTTGGTGAGTACTGCAAGGCTCCACCAGATGTGTCCAGACACCGGAACCATGACTTGAGCAGCCCAAACACACGCTCTATTACATTACGTGTTTGTGCGTGTGCCTCATTATGGCGTTCCTGTTCAGGTGTGTGTGCGTTTCTGATGGGTGTCATCAGCCACGGCTCCAGTGCATAACCTGCATCCCCCACTAGGTGTCCATGTGGGATGTCCCCATTGGCAAATGTCTGGTACAGCTGCATCAAATGCCAGATATTGGAATCATGGTAGCTCCCAGGGCAGCCAGCACACACATTCATTATTATGCCCTGGGCATCACACATGACCTGGCAGTTGATGGAGGGGAAGCCCTTGCGGTTAATGTAGGCCCTACCCTGCTCACCGGCTGGTGCTTTGATGCATATGTGCGTGCAGTCTATTGCACCCACTACCTCAGGGTATTCTGCTATTTGCTGGAAGAGACGCATATTGCTGGCCAATACCTCACGGGCATTGGGGAAATATACATGATCACCGACATGTGCTGACATGGCATCCAGGAACTGGTGCAGTACCCTGGAGGCTGATGCCTGTGATATCCCCATCATATCACCAGTTGGTCTCTGGATGGTACCTGTTGCTAGTATTCTTAGGCCAACACATACCTTGGTTTCCACTGGGATGGGTTCCCCTCTGTTGGTTCTGTGTGTGAGGCGTGGCCTGCACAGCTCGACAATTTGCTGCAGGAGGTCTCTGTCCACTCTATAGCGCTCCACTATCTCCAGCTCATGTAACCCCTGGTAGGTGACCCTGGGCCTGTACACTCTTCTCCGTCTCCTCACTGTGGGTTGTCTGGCAGCATTTCCATTGTCACCACCCTCAGCAAGTCTCCTATGTCTCCTTATGACAGCTATGGCAGCCCCTAGCATGTTTGGCCTGAATGCAGCTTTTTTCACTTCTACTAGCTTACTCCTGTCTTGCTGTATCTCTTGAGAGAAACATACTGCAATGCTGTTTGCAGTGTTTTAAGTGCTGGGCTGGGCTTGTATTCTGCCTGTGTGATTGCCTGCTTCTAATTGTTTTCACCTGCTACCTCTACAGGTATTCCCTGCTAGTTTCCTACTATTTCTCCTGCTTCCTTTTCCTCTCTGTTTCCTCAGGGGGAGCAGCGCGCATACCAGCAAAAACACGCTCACAGTGGCTACCACGCGTGCACACATGCTTACACGGACTAGATTCTGCTTATTCGGGTTAAAACGAGCGCACATCTGCACATACAGGTTTACAGATCTTTAAACAGGCTCCTACATTCTTACTCTGCCTTACACGCGCGCACTCTGTCTTACTCGCGCCTCCCAGAGTGCACACGCGTGCATGCACGTACAGCAAGAAACTTTGGTGTTGGCCACAGTGTACACCTTCCATTTCTTGACTTTCCCATGCTTATCTGTTGACACTCCTCTTTTTCTGCTGTGTGATTGATATATTTCACATACCACTTTGCTCCAATGAGCTTGCTTTCTTCCTGACATTCCCCCCTGTGATGTCACCTATCTCCTACTCTGTTACTCCCCCTTATCTAACTCTTACACTACATGGACTGTGCTCATTTGCTATGTGACAGTGTGATTCACTATCATACCATTCATTTACATAGGATTGCCTACTAATGCTTAGTTACATGTCTTACACTCAGCTTCCCCCCTTAGGAACCACTAGACGGTGGCCATGTTGTTTTTGGTCTGCTAGTCCCTGCATTGCAAATCCATGCATTACATAAAACCCACATTTGTGGGTTTCTAACCTTCATTTTTCAGTTTTATATAGCGCAGCCCGTTTGTGCGGGGCTGCGCTGCGTTTAAACATCGCCGATCTCCGGAAAAAATTTTTTTTCATGTTTGCATCGGTTTACCATGCCAATGGCTACATATTTGGCCATTGGCATGCTTTCTGTAACATTTGCACACTTTATTTGGAGCTGTCATGGCTCCGTTGTGTTATTTGCAGTAACGTACTCAGTTGTCAACTGAGTACATTTCTGCAACTAACACGACTCTTACACGGGCTGGTTTCAGCTTCGTGGATCACTAATCTACCTCATTTGCATGCCTTTCAGCTGCAAGTGGGGTGATTAGCATATCCACGCCCTGCCCGTGTAAGAGTCGTTTTAGCTTTCTCTTACACGGGATTTCGGGCTGTTCCTGGATCGCGATGGCTGCATGGAGTCTTACACGGCTCTTAGACTCCGTGCAAGCAATCGTGAATCCTGCCCAATGTGTTTATCATGGTTGATTTCTAGATGGGAGGCTAGCAGTTTGGTATCATTTAATTTTGTGGGGTTTACTTGTAATTGTTCCAGTTTTTGTGTTTTTTTTATATATTATAGCTATACCACCACCTTGCTTTTGTATTCTATCTTGTCTTAGAATGTTGTAGCCAGGGGGTAAGATTTTGTTGTTGTCTGTGTATGCTTTGAGCAAGGTTTCTGTTAAGACTACAATGTCAGGGTTGTACTGGGAGAGGGTAGCATGGAACTCATGTATTTTATTTAGTATGCTCCTGGTATTCATGTTAATGCGGAGTATACTTGAACCATTTTGGGGTATGTTGGTGAAAGGTAAGCTGTTAGTGTTGTTTGAGGATTGGTTTGTTTGTTGTGTGCTGTTGGGAACTTGCTGAACACCTTTTGGGTTGGGGTTTGGGTGTATGTCCCCACTCAATTGCAGTTATGATTTGTTTCATGGGAGGGTGACTGCAAGAGTTTCTGTCATTGTTGGATGTGTGTAAGTGGATTTTTTTTGTTTTATGTAGGTATTTATAAGAAAATAGTTTTATTTTACAAGAGTTGAAGAGATATGGTGCTGTATATATATATATATATATATATATATATATATATATATATATATATATATATATGGGTCTACCTGACAACACCGACACATCACAACACCGACAACAAAATCACCGACACCACATAACTGACAGTTCACAAACACGAAACCTCACATGCCCGACACACCATAATACCGACAATCAACAAACAAAACAAATCCCCTGTCCAAAAAGCACACACACAACACAAGCACACCAAAATCCTTACAAACCCACACTAAACCTCACATACACAACTATCTACAACTTTAACCCAAACCCTAACCCCTAAGGTCCGTCACTATCACACACTCACCTAACCCGCGCCCTAACCCTAACTCACTTAACCCGTCCCTAACCCAAAGACTATCACTACCGCACACTTACCTAACCCGCACCCTAACTCACTTAACCCACCCCTAACCCAAAGACTGTCACTATTGCACACTCACCTAACCCGCGCCCTAACCCTAACTCACTTAACCCACCCCTATCCCTACAGACTGTCAATATCGCACACTTACCTTACTCGCACCCTAATGTCCGTCACTACCACATACTTACACAGCCTTTTCCCATGTCGGTGTTCTCAGCGTCGGTGTTTTCATCCGTCAGTCTTCTCAGTTGTCGATCTTCTGGCGTCGGTGTTCTCATTGTCGGTGTTCTAAGCTGTCGATGTTGTCAGGTAGACCCATATATATATATATATATATATATATATATATATATATATATATATATATATATATATATATATATATGTATTTGGGTCTACTTCTAAATCCCTACTCTCAAAATCTTGAAATTCGAAATACTGAAACCTAAATCCCTAAAGCTCAAAATCTCAAAAACTCAAAATACTGAAAACACACAGGATACCAACACTTAACATATTCCACCACAAGTACATACTAAAACAAATAAAACACAAAACATATTGCAGGGGGGCAAGCCCCCCTGCACCCCTCACACCCCCTGCTACTTAAATATATCAACTCCGAGACTGCACTTCACTACACCAAAGTGCAATCTCGGAGTTGATATATTTAAATAGCAGGGGGTGTGGGGGGTGCAGGGAGGCTTGCCCCCCATTCTATACTTGAATTGTAATATGTTTTTGTATGTGGTTCTGCTGAAATATAGGTAGTGTTGCTGTACTGTGTTTTTTTTCGATATTTTAAGTTTCAGTATTTTGAGTTTTTAGGGATTTTGAGCTTTAGGGATTTTGGTTTCAGTAATTTGAATTTTGAGATTTTGAGAGTAGGGATTTACAAGTGGACCCATGTATGTATATATATATATATATATATATATATATATATATATATATATATATATATATATATATATATATACAGTTAGAGGTGGGGATGGGAAAGGGTACATGGGAGAGTGTAAGCAAGTAATCTTTGAAATTGTGTAAAGTGGTAAGGTGGTAATAGGATTAGGCTGGGTATGTGCACTAATAACGTGTTTGTCTTTTAGTTAGTTGGTAATGTAAGTTACATTTGAGAGTTATATAGTAATAAGAGGATGGTTGTATTAATTGTGAGGCAGGAGTTGGGATAAGTGTGGGTAGGGTTAACTTAATTAATGGAAATTTGTTAATGATTGGATAGTGAGTTCGGGTGAGTGTGGTCTGTTTAAGATAAATGAGATTGTAGTGGGGATTTACTTAGAAAATCAGTGATTGAAGCTTTTAGCTAGGGATGTTATGGAGAGTAGGTCTGGGACTTCTGTTGAGCCTGTGTTGAAGAGGAAGGCCAAAAACCCATGGCCTGAATTTTCAGCTGCACCTCCTACCTCTGATGTCTCTCTTGAGGTCGATGAAGACCCCAAGATCCATCTATCAGTGGGTACCACACTGGACACCATCAAGGAATCAGCTTTAGGCACGTCCTCAGAGGCAATGCAGACATCTGCATTGGACAGTCAGGGAAATCCAAGGCTCATTATTTTGGAAGGCCCTAGGGGTACCCTCAAACTCTAGTTAGGGAGGATATTCCAACTAATATTATTAAGTGTAGGCCTACATCAGGTCCCTCCACTTTTCACCATGCAGAGGTGCGCTTAAAAAAGAAGCAGAAAACCAAGCACATTTCTGCACCTAAGACTTCCTAATCTGACTCTGGGAAACTTTTTTTCTCAAGGCTTGCTTAATGCACTCATGGCTCTTAAGTCTCCATCAGCTGATCCTGTTTCTCCCTTAACTTCTTCCTCACTGAAGAGAGTTAGGGTACTGGAATTGTCTGAGGATGAGGGCTCTTCTGAAGATGACTCTCTGGCCTACTCCACTCAAATTCCATCCCCCCTTGAATATGCTTTCCCCTGAGGTACAGTCCAATGGGACAGATTCTCCATTTGAAGAGATCACTTTTGGAGAAATCATAGCTAAAATGAGGAAATTCTTTAACTGGGAGTGGTCTCAGGTTTCTGATGTGCAGAAAATATATTATGATCTTTTACAAACAGAATCTCCTTCCCCATCTGCTGTACATCCACTCTTACCAGCCTTTTTGGATGCATTTTCTTTAGTATCTAAGACCCCAGACTCACAGTCCCTTGCCCCTAAAAGGCCTGATCGCTTTTATGAGGTGGCAGATGAGTGTAGATTTTTTTATAGATATCCTTCAGCAGAACCTGCGGTGATTTTCATTGCTTTCGACAAAATTTCCAGATTACTGCCATCCACCAAGCTTCTCCCTATTGATAAGGAGAGCAAAACTATGGAAAAATAGGAGAAAAAGGTCTAAACCTCTGCCACATTAGCTTTCCATTGTATAAATTACCAAACGCATATGACTAGATATGCTTTGGCTCTTCTTTCTCAAGCCATTCAGGCAGTTTCTCACCTCCCAACTCTGATGTTAAAACTCAGGTGATGGCTCTTTTAAGAGCTTCTTTTCAGGTAGCATGTCACTCCATTAAATGCAGCTATGATACAGCAGAAACATCTGGATCTGTTCTTAGGTGGTATTCCTGGTTGAGGCTTCAACCACTTCCAGATGATATCAAAGCAAAATTAATGGATGCTCCTTTAGACAACAGTACTTTGTTTGGGGCTGCAACTGCAGATTTGTTTAAATCATTTTAGGAGAAATGTTAGGAACTACAGGACTTAAAACATATCTTTGTTTTCCCTGTTCCCAAATTTCACAGGAATTACTCCCAAAAGACTTTTTTTATAAAACAAGCTTGCCTTCCCACTTCTAAAAACAAAAAGGGAGGTTGGAGAGCAGAGCTCCTCAGTCTAAGCCCTCTCAATCAGTTCCTGCCCAGAAGCAGCTCTTTCCGGACAAGCCAGGTAGTCTGCGACTACCACACTCATCTCAGTCTTTTTCCTCTTTTTCTACTCCTCTCCCTATCTCTTCCAGTTTGGAAAACTATTACTCTAGACACATGGGTTCTGTCTATTATCAAACAAGGGTACGTCCTGGTCTGGACAACTCTTCCTTCATTCATTCATGAGCATTCCAGAACCACCTCAAGACCAACTGTATCCATTTCCTCAGGTGCTTCAGGAGTTGCTACATCAGGCAACAATTCAAGAAGTTCCTCTGCCCCTCAGAGACAGAGGGTTTTATTCCAGAATGTTTTTTGTACCCAGAGAAGATGGCCCATGGAGACCATTCTGGATCCTTCTCACCTAAACACTTTTCTGAAGGTCCCAACTTTTCACATGTTGTCCTTGCAAACCTTGTTTCCCCTTATTCTTCCTCAGGCTTACATGGCCTCTCTGCACATCAAGGATGCTTATCTTCACATTCCCACTCATCCCCTTTACAAGTAATTTTTACATTTCTCTATTGCTTCCTTGCACTTTCAGTTCTCAGCTTTGCCCTTTGGTCTCTCCACTGCCCCAAGGATATTCACAAAGTGCCTCGCTCCTGTCATTGCTTACTGCAGACTTCAGAGCATCCAGGTTTACCCTTACCTGGATGATCTTTCTCTTTCTAGCTCCTTGTCCAGAGACCTTGGAACAAAATCTACAGTTCACTATTTCTCTTCTGCAAAGGTTGGGGTTCACAATAAATTTCAAAAACTCCTTTCTTTCCCCATCATAAGACCACATCTTCCTGGGGTGCAGGTTGCGGACTGATATCATGCTGGCATCTCTGCCTCTCCAGAAGTTCAGTCTCTCATTTCCTACTTCCAAAGTTTTCTCCCTCTTTTCTCTCTCTTCTTTCTCCTACAACCAAGGAGTTTCTCAGGCTCCTTGGGTTCATGGCATCCACCATTCCCATGCTACCTCTGGCCAAATGTCACAAGAAGAAGTTTCAGTGGTACCTGAAATCAGTTTGGATGAAGCATGCACTATCACTGGATTTTGTGATTCCTCTTCTCCCTTGTATCAAAAAGGAACTCCTTTGGTGGATTTAGCAGATTTCCATGAACTCCGGCCTTCCTTTGCCTCATCCTCTTCCCACTCGAGAGTTGTTTACAGAAGCCTCAGATCTAGGATGGGGAGCAACCTTTGCTTCCATGAAGGAACAGAGCCTTTCATCTCCTTCTTAAAAGGATAAGCATATCTACATCAAAAAGATGAGAAACCTCGTAATAGCTATTCAGGATTTCGATCCTCTTTTCCATCCAGGACCTCTAAAACTGTTTACAGACAACATTATGGTTCTTTGGTATGTAAACAACCAGGGGGGGGGAAGCAAAGTCATGCCTTCTGTGCAGGTTAGCCCTCATTGCATGGTAACTGGCAGTTCAGTACCAGGTCATTCTTCAGGCAGTTATCTCTTCCAGTCAGAATTCTGTGGCAGACAATCTGAGCAGGTCCATGACTCAATCCCATGAATGGATGATTTACAGGGATATGTTTCTGGATATTGTCCACTAGTGGGGTATTCCTCAAGAAGATCTATTTGCCTCCCCTCTGAGCAAACAACTTTTTTTTTTTTTTTTTTTTTTGTGTGCCAGATTCCCAGGTCCTCTGGTTTGTAAGGTGGATGCCCTATCAATCTCATGGAAGTGAATGTTTCTTTATGCATCCCCCCTTTCTGCTCATTTAGAAAGTCCTGTACAAGATTCAGCAGGACAAACCAAAAATCTTGCTGGTGAATCCCTTTTGGCCAAGACAGCATTAGTTCACTCTTTTTCTGCATTTATTTATTTATTTTAACATTTATTTATCGGGAAAGTCCAACTTGTAATGAAGCCAATTTTCAGCAGAGGCCCTGGGAGAAATGCTCCAGATGCATGTCTTTGTAATGTGGGAGGAAACTGGAGCACCCCGAGAAAACCCACATGAACGCAGGGGAGGACATGCAGACTCTGCACAGAAAGCACCCCAGCCAAGAATCAAACTGGAGAACCTCTTACTGTGAAGTGACAACGCTACCGATGCATCACTGCACCATTAGCCAAGGGCAATAATCACAGGTTACCTCACAGGGTGGACCTTCTCAAACAGGACAAAGTTTCTTTTATCCATCCACATCTGTCAGCTCTGCATCCGACTCTGTGGGTGATAGGCTTCTGATTGATTTTAAACACCTTTCTTCTGAGAAACTGCTTAAGGTACTGTAGGAGGCCAGAAAACCCAACACTAGGAAATCCTACTTATCTAAATGGAATAGGTTTTCCATCTGGTGACATTCAAACAACCAGGATCCACTGTCTGTAGATGTTCCATTGGTTCTTTCCTACTTGTGTGAGTTGCTCAGTGATGGTTTGACTTACTCCTCTGTGAAAGTCCATTTTTCAGCCTTTGCCAGTTTTCTCCAGTAAATTCCAGTCCCCTCTTGCCTATTGTCTGTAACCCTAATTGCAGTCATCTCTATTGGCAGAATCTCCTTTCTCAATTCTCGTGTTGGCTTAGTTCTTAGAATACTTTCTGGTACTTTATGGATATAATAGTCTGTATGATTATTGTTATTTTTCTTAAAGGCCTGCATCCAAAGTCCCAGTCTATCCTTGTTTCTTGAGCCCCCCCCCCATTTCAACATCATCTCTTTCCACTTTGAAGTACAGTTTTCTGCTTGTGATATGTATATGAGCCTTAACTGTATAGCTCTGAAATACCCCCTAAATTGGGTAATCCCAATCTGCCCTGTTCTACTGGAAGAATCAGCTTATCCCACTTGACCTTTGTTGTCTTCCCCTCCCAGATAAAGTCCTTCAGCTCTTTATTAATAGCTATCCATTACTTCTTCTCTGTTGATAACAATATGCTTGACCCGTGTTATAAGACTAAAGGGACTAAAAACATTTTGACTGCTTGTATCTTACTATCCATATCCATTTATTTATTTTATTTTTATTTATTTTACATTTGTTTACTGGGAAAGTCCGACTGGACAACAAGTCCATTTTCAGCAGAGGCCTGGAGAGAAAAGCTCCAAGACACACAAAACATGAGAAACTTAGCAAACTTAGCAACTTAACATTTTACAAAGTTTTTTAAAGAGAGCAATAGAAAGTTACATAGCATTTCTTAAAAAGTAAACAGACTACAATATATGGATTTATACAATATAGAAAAAAAATAGACTAGTAGTTAGAGATATTAGTGGGTACAATAAATCTTGCAAACAGACCTCTTTGAGCTGAACACTTTACATTCAGTCTTTATAAGTTTGGCCAATATATGCAAGCTTGAGCTGAAGTTTAAAAAGGGAGAAAAGTGTGGAGAGAACGTAGAAGAGGGTAATGGGATTTACTTTTAGAAAGTAATTAGGTAGTTTGGAGTGAGTTAGTTAGAGATAGGGTAATTTAGAGAGATGGTTTTAGTCTGGGGCAATAGTTTGGGCAGTGTTGTTAGGTGAACTAGGTTTATTTCAAATTTGTTATTTTAGCCAGGTTCAATACATGGGCAGATCCATGTAGCAGATAGGTAGGCTTGTAGTAGTTTTTTGAATTGTACTATGTTAAGAGTTGGATTTAATATCAAATGGAAAGCTATTCCAGATTTTGGCGACGCTGCAGGAGTATAGGGATTCTCCAGCGTGGCTTTTGCATTTTATTATATCTAATAATGCCTTATTGCTAGAGCGAAGGGTCCGCTTATTTGAGTAGTGAGGCAGTAAGTTCTTTAGGGCTGGAGTTTTTCCAGGATGGTTTATTATTTGGTGGGCCATTTTGAGATGATTAAAATTTAGTAATGTCGGGAGTTCAAGCCATGAAAGTTTTCTGACAGTGGCAGTGGTGGGCTCTATAGTTAGCACCTGTTACAAATTTTGCTATTTTATTATAAGAGGTTTCTAGTTTTATTAAATCTGACTTTTTTAAGTTGGTAAGGATAGGGGAAGTGTAAGTAGGGTTGAGATAAGGTGGGTTCTAGCAATAGTAGCTCTGGTGTGTGCTGTGAGATAGTTGTTAGAGTGTGCTCAACAACATACTAAGGTTGAAAGTAACTTTGCTACAAATATGCAACATAAATAAGGTATAAGATAAAGCTTGCTTAAATGCAGAAATAGAGTTTAGCAATATGTAATTAGCATCCATACTAAATGACTGTGACTTGGAAAATATGAAATCTGCTGAATGGACATCTTTCCTTACAGACTTAAAAACAGGATGTATGCATTTCATTGTCAGTGAGAGCAAAAATGTAAAATTTGCTTTTTTAAAGACACTGTTACAATGTGTTTCCTTAAAAAAATTAAAAAACATGCTTTTCTACACTTATCAGCATTTGCACAAGAACAGATGTTCTTATACAAAGATCCAAATAGAATACTAAAGACAAAAACAAAAAGTTATGTACTCACCATAACGTTCGATGTATGTAGTCCATCTCGCCTCACATTCTTACCCATGGGTTCGGAGCCGAATGTCGGCTCCAACTCGGCCAAAACTTTTCTAGCTCAAAGTCTTCTATTGGCTGGGCTAAGATGGTATCCCATGCTGCACTGCTCTCTATCCCCAGATCTAGTTTGCTGCGAGCACCAGCACTCATTCTCCATGCATAACAACACCTAAGGAAAGGAAGAACAAACCAAGAATGAAGGGAGCTCTGAAACCAAACCTAACCTCCAGATCCTCCAGTACGGGGGAAGAAGGGGGGGTAAGTAAGAATGCAAGGCGAGATGGGCTACATACATCAAACGTTATGGTGAGTACATAACTTCTTGATGTTATGCAGTCCAATCTCGCCTACATTCTTACCCATGGGACAGCGTCCCCAGCAACTAAATCCTGGGAGGCTCAGTGGAAAATACTCCTGAGCACTGTGGAACCAAAGGAAGACCTGCACCTAGATACCACATCCAACTTGTAATGAGTAACAAAGGTGTGAGGAGATGCCCAAGTAGCCGCAACACAAATATCATACACAGACAATCTGGCCTGAAAAGCTGTAGATGTAGATACAGACCGAGTAGAGTGAGCCTTCACCCAGAACGGTAAATCTTTACCCCCTGAGGAATAAATGAAAGAAATGCAACTTGAAATCCACCTGGACAACGTGACTTTGAAAACAGGAGACCCAATTCTGTTTTCAGAAAATGAAACAAACAACTGATCAGATTTTCTGATGTCTTTCGTTCTGTGTAAATAAAAAGTAATTGTCTGTGCACATCCAATTGATGAAATTTGAATTCTGCCTTGTTTGAAAACTGGGGAAAAACACTGGCAATTCAATAGATTGGTTAAGGTTACTGGCTGACACCACTTTGGGAAGAAAAGAGGGGTTCGGTCTGAGAGAAACCCTGTCCTTATGAAAAATCAAATAAGGGGGTTTGATTGATAAAGCTTGAAGCTCCGACATGCGTCTGGCTGACGTGATAGCTACTAAAAAGACAGCCTTCCAAGTTAAGAATTTTAAATCACAAGTGGCTGCAGGCTCAAAAGGGGGTGAAGTAAGACCCTGTAGAACAAAATTTAAGTTCCAAGGCATAACAAGTTCTGATACTGGAGGACGAAGTAACAACGTGCCCTTCAGGTAAGCCTTACAGAGTCTATGTGCCATCAGGCTAGGCTAGTCTGCGACATGAAAGGTAGAAATTGCCGCCAACTGGACTTTAATGGTTGCAGCTGCTGAACCCTGGTTAAAGAGCATAGACAAGAACTCCAATACAGACAAACTTGGAGCTGTGTAAGGGTCAATCTTTTTGGCACGTGCTCAGATCGAAAACCTCCTCCATTTGCTGTAATAAATCTTCCTGGTCGAGGGCTTATGAGAGGAAGATAAAATATGAACCACCTCCGGCGAAAAATGATGAAGCCTAACTAAAGACGGAAGTGGAGTAGCCAGGCTGTCAACCGGAGGGTCTGAAGGGAGGGATGGAGCTGCCCTGACATGTGTGCCAGTAAGTCTGGTTGTGGGTCCAGAATCCAAGGAGTGTCCATGAGATAGGGATGGAGAAAGTGGAACCAAATTTGATGAGGCCAGTGTGGGGCAATCAGAATCATTCTGCTTCCCAAGGATTGCACTTTCTGAATAATCTTTGAAGCAAGGGGACTGGAGGGAAGGCATATAGTAGACCAGAGGGCCAATCGTGGACTAGAGCATCCCTGGGTGACTCCCCCTGAGGGGGGATCAACATGAAGTAGTTGCTGCATTTGGCGTTGAGGGGCCTGGCAAAAAGGTCGCAGCAAGGCTGACCCCACCTGCGGAAGATCTGTTCCGCAACTTGACAGTTCAGGGACCACTCGTAAGGCATCAGAATAGCTCTGCTTAGCCTGTCTGCGATCACACTGGACTTCCCCGGAATGTGCATTGACACTAGAAAACATTGAAAAGACACTTCCCACTGCCACACTCACATGGCCTCTCTGCAAAGGGGTAAGACTTGGTTCCTCCCTGCTTGTTCAGATACCACACCACTGACATATTGTCGGAGTGGATTGCAATAGTCCCGAGAGGAAGAAAACTCTGGAGTGCTTGCAACGCTAGTAACACAGCTCATCTCCAGGACATTGATATGCAGATGCATCTTGTGCTCTTGCCACGGTGCCTTGGACTGTCCTGCCTAGATAATGCCCCCCCACCCCATCTGGGAGGCATCCGTGGTCGCTGTGGCAATGGGGGCGAGGAACGAAGGGCTTTCCCACACTAAGGTTGTCGGTGCAAAGCCACCAACTGAGATCCTGTTTGCACCTGTCTGTGAGTAGAATAGGGTGAGAAAGTGGAAGACATTGAAGGGACCACTGGGCAAAGAGAAGCCACTGAAGGAGCCTCATATGTAACCTTGCCAGAGGGACTAACATAATTTTGGCAGCCATCGTCCCTAACAGTTGGAGGACCCATCTTGCTTTCACTCTTCTCAGAGGGAGCAGGGCGTGAACTTGTTGTTGTAGGACTCTGATTCTTTCCTCTGGTAGAAACACTTGCATGAGGATGGTGTCTAGTTCGGCGCCTATAAAAGTGACACACTGTGAGGGCAACAAGGCAGATTTTTCCCAGTTCAACGTGATGCCCAACTGTTGACATAGATTGATAGTAGCATCCCTGGTCTGATGTAGTAGATGCCTGGTGGTGGCAGTAAGGAGCCAGTCGTCCAGATATGGAAACACTTGGAATCCCTGACGTCTCAGGTGAGCAGTCACCACTGCCATGCATTTGGGAACCACCCTGGGGGCTATGATGAGACCAAAGGGCAGGGCTCAAAACTGAAAATGACTGGCTCCCAGCTGGAAGCGTAGGTGACTTCTGGATGCACTGTCCATCTTTATGTGGTAGTAAGCATCCTTGAGGTCTATGGAGCACATCCACACTTCTTTTCCCAACAATGGGAGAATAGACTGCAATGTGACCATTCGGAACTTGGACTTTTGCACATGGGTGTTCAATCGACTGAGATCCAATATGGGTCTCAGGTCCCCTGTCCTTTTCGGCACCAAAAAGAATCTGGAGTAAGTCCCTAATCCGATCTGGTCTGACGGGACATGTTGGATGGCTCCTTTTTCTAGCAGCTTTGAAACTTCTTAAGCTGCGTAATCCCTTTGACTGAGTGGAACATGCGTGATTTTCTTGATTGGAGGGGGATTTGATGAGAAGGGAATGACATATTCTCCGGAAATTATTAGTCGAACCCACTGGTCCTGGGTGATGTCTTGCCAGGCCTCCGGGTATAATGAGATTCGACCCCCGACTGCCTCCGGAAACGCACAGTCGGGCCTCCCCTCAGGAGCAACGGTAGGGAGAACCACAAAAGGCCGAATGTCGGCTCCAACTCGGCCAAAACTTTTCTAGCTCAAAGTCTTCTATTGGCTGGGCTAAGATGGTATCCCATGCTGCACTGCTCTCTATCCCCAGATCTAGTTTGCTGCGAGCACCAGCACTCATTCTCCATGCATAACAACACCTAAGGAAAGGAAGAACAAACCAAGAATGAAGGGAGCTCTGAAACCAAACCTAACCTCCAGATCCTCCAGTACGGGGGAAGAAGGGGGGGTAAGTAAGAATGCAAGGCGAGATGGGCTACATACATCAAACGTTATGGTGAGTACATAACTTCTTGATGTTATGCAGTCCAATCTCGCCTACATTCTTACCCATGGGACAGCGTCCCCAGCAACTAAATCCTGGGAGGCTCAGTGGAAAATACTCCTGAGCACTGTGGAACCAAAGGAAGACCTGCACCTAGATACCACATCCAACTTGTAATGAGTAACAAAGGTGTGAGGAGATGCCCAAGTAGCCGCAACACAAATATCATACACAGACAATCTGGCCTGAAAAGCTGTAGATGTAGATACAGACCGAGTAGAGTGAGCCTTCACCCAGAACGGTAAATCTTTACCCCCTGAGGAATAAATGAAAGAAATGCAACTTGAAATCCACCTGGACAACGTGACTTTGAAAACAGGAGACCCAATTCTGTTTTCAGAAAATGAAACAAACAACTGATCAGATTTTCTGATGTCTTTCGTTCTGTGTAAATAAAAAGTAATTGTCTGTGCACATCCAATTGATGAAATTTGAATTCTGCCTTGTTTGAAAACTGGGGAAAAACACTGGCAATTCAATAGATTGGTTAAGGTTACTGGCTGACACCACTTTGGGAAGAAAAGAGGGGTTCGGTCTGAGAGAAACCCTGTCCTTATGAAAAATCAAATAAGGGGGTTTGATTGATAAAGCTTGAAGCTCCGACATGCGTCTGGCTGACGTGATAGCTACTAAAAAGACAGCCTTCCAAGTTAAGAATTTTAAATCACAAGTGGCTGCAGGCTCAAAAGGGGGTGAAGTAAGACCCTGTAGAACAAAATTTAAGTTCCAAGGCATAACAAGTTCTGATACTGGAGGACTAAGTAACAACGTGCCCTTCAGGTAAGCCTTACAGAGTCTATGTGCCATCAGGCTAGGCTAGTCTGCGACATGAAAGGTAGAAATTGCCGCCAACTGGACTTTAATGGTTGCAGCTGCTGAACCCTGGTTAAAGAGCATAGACAAGAACTCCAATACAGACAAACTTGGAGCTGTGTAAGGGTCAATCTTTTTGGCACGTGCTCAGATCGAAAACCTCCTCCATTTGCTGTAATAAATCTTCCTGGTCGAGGGCTTATGAGAGGAAGATAAAATATGAACCACCTCCGCGAAAAATGATGAAGCCTAACCAAAGACGGAAGTTGAGTAGACAGGCTGTCAACCGTAGGGTCTGAAGGAGGGATGGAGCTGCCCTGACATGTGTGCCAGTAAGTCTGGTTGTGGGTCCAGAATCCAAGGAGTGTCCATGAGATAGGGATGGAGAAAGTGGAACCAAATTTGATGAGGCCAGTGTGGGGCAATCAGAATCATTCTGCTTCCCAAGGATTGCACTTTCTGAATAATCTTTGAAGCAAGGGGACTGGAGGGAAGGCATATAGTAGACCAGAGGGCCAATCGTGGACTAGAGCATCCCTGGGTGACTCCCCCTGAGGGGGGATCACCATGAAGTAGTTGCTGCATTTGGCGTTGAGGGGCCTGGCAAAAAGGTCGCAGCAAGGCTGACCCCACCTGCGGAAGATCTGTTCCGCAACTTGACAGTTCAGGGACCACTCGTAAGGCATCAGAATAGCTCTGCTTAGCCTGTCTGCGATCACACTGGACTTCCCCGGAATGTGCATTGACACTAGAAAACATTGAAAAGACACTTCCCACTGCCACACTCACATGGCCTCTCTGCAAAGGGGGTAAGACTTGGTTCCTCCCTGCTTGTTCAGATACCACACCACTGACATATTGTCGGAGTGGATTGCAATAGTCCCGAGAGGAAGAAAACTCTGGAGTGCTTGCAACGCTAGTAACACAGCGCTCATCTCCAGGACATTGATATGCAGATGCATCTTGTGCTCTTGCCACGGTGCCTTGGACTGTCCTGCCTAGATAATGCCCCCCCACCCCATCTGGGAGGCATCCGTGGTCGCTGTGGCAATGGGGGGCGCAGGAACGAAGGGCTTTCCCACACTAAGGTTGTCGGTGCAAAGCCACCAACTGAGATCCTGTTTGCACCTGTCTGTGAGTAGAATAGGGTGAGAAAGTGGAAGACATTGAAGGGACCACTGGGCAAAGAGAAGCCACTGAAGGAGCCTCATATGTAACCTTGCCAGAGGGACTAACATAATTTTGGCAGCCATCGTCCCTAACAGTTGGAGGACCCATCTTGCTTTCACTCTTCTCAGAGGGAGCAGGGCGTGAACTTGTTGTTGTAGGACTCTGATTCTTCCCTCTGGTAGAAACACTTGCATGAGGATGGTGTCTAGTTTGGCGCCTATAAAAGTGACACACTGTGAGGGCAACAAGGCAGATTTTTCCCAGTTCAACGTGATGCCCAACTGTTGACATAGATTGATAGTAGCATCCCTGGTCTGATGTAGTAGATGCCTGGTGGTGGCAGTAAGGAGCCAGTCGTCCAGATATGGAAACACTTGGAATCCCTGACGTCTCAGGTGAGCAGTCACCACTGCCATGCATTTGGGAACCACCCTGGGGGCTATGATGAGACCAAAGGGCAGGGCTCAAAACTGAAAATGACTGGCTCCCAGCTGGAAGCGTAGGTGACTTCTGGATGCACTGTCCATCTTTATGTGGTAGTAAGCATCCTTGAGGTCTATGGAGCACATCCACACTTCTTTTCCCAACAATGGGAGAATAGACTGCAATGTGACCATTCGGAACTTGGACTTTTGCACATGGGTGTTCAATCGACTGAGATCCAATATGGGTCTCAGGTCCCCTGTCCTTTTCGGCACCAAAAAGAATCTGGAGTAAGTCCCTAATCCGATCTGGTCTGACGGGACATGTTGGATGGCTCCTTTTTCTAGCAGCTTTGAAACTTCTTAAGCTGCGTAATCCCTTTGACTGAGTGGAACATGCGTGATTTTCTTGATTGGAGGGGGATTTGATGAGAAGGGAATGACATATTCTCCGGAAATTATTAGTCGAACCCACTGGTCCTGGGTGATGTCTTGCCAGGCCTCCGGGTATAATGAGATTCGACCCCCGACTGCCTCCGGAAACGCACAGTCGGGCCTCCCCTCAGGAGCAACGGTAGGGAGAACCACAAAAGGAATCGTGGTCTCCTGAGTTGCGGGAGCCTCCTCTGCCCCTAGGGCGACGTCTCCCTGAATAGCCACCCCCCTCCCCTGCCTCTGTAGGGGGGCTCACCTTGTGCACCGTGAAAAAAACCTCTGTGATTTCCTGAACCACATTTTGCCCCCCCCCCCCGGGCCTTGGGATAAGGCCTAGAGGGAAGGGAAAAATGGATTCCTATGGCAGACAGAGTCTTACCTTCCTGCTCACACCTGGTGAGAGTGTCTTTCACCTTCGTTCCAAACAAGGAGGAACCATCAAAAGGGGCGTCGGTGAATGAAGACTTGAAGGCCTCTGTGAAATGACAAAGGCGCATCCAGGCCTGCCTCCTAAGATCAACTTTTGAACTTGCTGCCCTACTCGCTCCCTTGGCTGCATAGGAGATTAGCCTCATGGAGGAGTTTGCAATGGAATTGAGGGTAGACATCTGAGCCACCGCCTCAGAAACGTTACCCATGAAAGAATCTCCAAGCTCCTTGAGGAGATCTCTCTGGAGCCGTGTAAAGTGTGATAAATAATTCAGTGACCATAAGGTCGCTGAAGAGAAAGTATGCTTCCCATACTGATCCATGGTCCTAGACTCCTTGTTAGGGGAATGGACGGTGGAAGAAGTCTCGGCTAATTCCTTCTGAGTGGCAGCTGCCACCACCATGACATCCACAGGGACTCCCTTGGACAGAAATTCCTTATCAGGAGGAGCAGAAAAAATTGTATTGGTTCTCCTGGGGACTGGTTCCACAGAGTCAGGGGTTTCCCACACCCTTCAACAAACCGAATCCAGAAGCTCATCAAAGGGTGGAGATACCCAGGAGGCAGAGGGCTGAGCACCAAAGGCCTTCAGGAAGACCGAATCCTCCTTGGAGGGGGCTTTGGATAGCCAGTCACCTCTTTGTCTCAAAATCTCTAGGATGTCAGCGAAAGAAACATCCTCAGAGGATGACTTGGGGGACCCCTCTGATTCCTTGAGGTCGTTGTCTGATATGAGAGACTCATCCTGGGAATCTATGTGCTTCCTCTTGCAAGTTTTCTTTCTGGGTTGCTCCTCAGGCACAAACTCTTAGGGACCTTCAGAAATATGGGGACCACTCTTGGGGGTACCCTGAGGCCTTGGGGCTCTGCTGTCTAGAGATAGATGGCGATCAGCGACCTGCACTGGTGTAGTAGGGGACAGAATGACCGACCCGCATGATGCCGCTGACGACCTGGCCAGCACGCTCCACATGGCTTTGAAGGCTGGTCACCCAAGTCCGAAGAACGACCAGCCTCCGAAGCCATGACAGGAGTCGAACTTCCCCGTGCCAAAGCACCAAGAGGGAGACTAGGAGCTGAGAGGTGTCCCAAAGCCTCTCCCTCGGGTCCAACTGAAGAATCCTGAGTCCTGACCCCCGTGGATGGCGCTGAAGGAGTCGAAGCTGACGTCGGCATCGATAAGCCAAGAGGGGCTGTCGGAACCAACCTAGGGACATCACGCAGAGCCAAGCACTCTGGCTCCAAAAGCTGAGGTGTGCTCGGAGGAGGAAGTATCGAAGCAGGTTGAGGGAGCGGCTCTGGAGCCAACTGGGTCGGAGCCGAAAACAATTTTGCCAGAATCGGTGACTGAAGGAGTCTCTGCACCACTCTATCGACGTCCACATCTGATAAGGTCCTGGAGGATTTAGAGGATAGGGAAGGAGATCGAGACCTCCTCTCCGAAGGTGACCTGTGAGGAGGGGATACTGGCCTAATGCTAGGCGATCGGCTCAGAACAGGTTCCAACAAAATTGCAACCAAAGCATTTTCCATAACAACCAACACTTCCTGCGGCCCCGAGGACAATGGAGTTGAGGATGTTGAAGCAGACTTTGCTATTTTCTGTGGTGGCTCCGAGGAGACTGATGGAGCCGGAGATCTCTTTTTTGATTTAGAAGATTTAGTCTTAGAGCTGGAAGCACTCTCCAGACCCTCCTCAAAGGAGGGTTTTAGAAGTCCCTTCAAAAGCAATTTATTCTTCCTTTCCTGAAGAACCCATGGACTAAAAACATGGCAGAAGCTACAGGACTCCTGGAGATGAATCGCTCCCAGACAATATACACAGATGGAGTGTCCATCGGTAATGGACATTTTGTAACTGCACCTAGAGCACTTCTTGAAGCCTGAGGGCTTGTGCTCCTTAGTATCCCTAGACATAGTAACCAACACTAAACAGGCACCAAGACAATCAAACACTGAAAAAAAGGACCATTGTTCAAACAGTCACAATGGCGGGAAAAACTACAACACACAAATACTGCAAGATCTCTAAGATAAACGATCCTAGACACAAACACAAGGGAGAAAGGCTAAGACCTCTAATTTAAACAGTACTTAGACCTGGAAACTCAAAACACAAATAAAGCAAGTGGACAGACTAGGTCCTCTAACTGAAACGGGCCTAGCCCGCTGGAAACAGCTAGTGGGATACCACAGAAAAAACGATTCAAACACAATTTTTTACAAGACAAGACAAGAACACACAATAGCTATTAAAATAGCTTTTTGTTTGCAACAAATTTCTCTAATAAGGAAGAAAAAGGGTACTTAGCCACAGCCAAGAGCGAGAACACGTCCGAGCTACACGAGCGGCAAACAAGATCTGGAGATAGAGAGCAGTGCAGCATGGCATACCATCTTAGCCCAGCCAATAGAAGACTTCGAGCTAGAAAAGTTTTGGCCGAGTCGGAGCCGACATTCGGCTCCGAACCCATGGGTAAGAATGTAGGCGAGATTGAACTACATAACATCAGGATGTTCACACTGTCAGAAAAGCTGGCCTCTTATAAATTCAGCAAAAATGTGACAGGACATTGTTAAATAAGGAAGCTTAAAAATAATATTATTAAGTCAGCATTTGCATCAGCATCTGCAACAATCAGTATTGTTTCTACAGGATGAGCAATTCTCTAAAATAGAATACCAATAGGAAATAGAGACGTACTGTCATCTACCATCAAATACATAAAAAAAACTAAACTTTAACCCACTCACATTCATCTCATCCCTCAAAGAATGTTACTGGCATCCCCTAAAGTACCTCAAGTAGTACCTAAAGTACCTCAGTCTTGATGACGCAGTTGACATTTTTAATACTACCTTCCTGAGCATCCTTAATTACCATGCCCCCATAAGACTTTCCAGAACGAAAGCACAACCCTTCCCATGGCTACAGAAAACCACTAAGTCAGAAATGAAAAACAGGGATAAAGCCTGGGAGCACTGGTGCAAAACCAAAACCCCCTCAACTAGACAGAAATTCCTAGAACTATGCAATAGAGTTAAAAAGCTAATAAAACAGGACAAATTCCAATACTACCAGTCGGCCCTAGACTCCCCCCAACACAGCCCCAAACAATTCTGGTCCTCCATAAACTCCATCCTCCACCCAGGTAAAGTCAGTACCCCTCCTCCTAACATCCCTCACTCCTCCAAAAATATTGCTACCTCATTCAACACACACTTCACACAAACCATACTATCACTAGCTAAACAACACAACCCCCCCTCCAACCCACACCTTCAACTAGTAATCTCCCCACTGCCTTCTCTTTTTCTCCTGTACCTACCTCCAACATAAAAAAAACTCTTAACTAAACTTAAGCCCACCAAATTAGCAGCAGAAAACCTCCCAAGTGAATACCTACAAATTGCAGCTGATGCTCTGGCCTACCCAGTATCCATCTTGATTAACCAATCTCTGTCAGAAAGTTATGTTCCCACACTGTGGAAAGTATCACATATAATTCCCCTCCACAAAGGCGGCCCCTCCACAGAACTAACCAATTACTGCCCCATAGCTATTCTCTCTCCACTCTCCAAAATACTAGAGAGATGCATACATTCTCAGGTCTCAGACTACCTACTTACTAACAACCTCCTTTCCAATACTCAGCATGGTTTCCAACCAAACCATAGCACCACCACTGCCTTACTCTCCTTTACTAACACTATCCTTCAGCATAAAAACAATGCCTATCTCTGCTACTTTCCTAGACCTATCTAGAGCATTTGACATGGTCCCACACAAACAACTCATCTTTGCCCTCAGTAACCTATCCTTCTCTCAATCAGTCACCAACTGGTTTCAGAGTTACCTGTCTGACTGCCAACAATCCATTGTATGGCAGAATGACATATCTCCCCAACTACCTGTCTCCATAGGGGTTCCCCAAGGATCCATCCTTGGACCCCTACTCTTCTCTGTTTTCACCAGTAATCTAGCCTCTGCCACCAAACATGGCACACTCATACAATACACAGATGACTCAACCATCATCTGTTCAGCCCAGTCCCTACCCAAACTGCAAAAAGTCACACTGGAAGCCTTTTCCTCTGCTGAAACTTGGTTATCCGATGCCCAATTAATACTCAACCCAAACAAAACTAAACTACTCATCTTCCAACCCACCAAACATACTCAAAACAACTCACACTTTAACAACACAGCAAAAGACAAAACCACTATATACCTAACTGAACACACCAAATTGCTAGGAGTGGAAATAGACAATAAATTAAAATTTGACATTTACATATCCATGACCATAAAAAAGTCCACAAAACACTAGGAGCGTTATACAGAAATAAGCAACTTCTCACCAAAGCAACAAAGATTTCAGTAGCAAATTCCCACCTTATCTCCACCCTACTTTATGCCTCTCCAATATATACCAACCTAAGGCAATGCGATCTAAACAAGCTAGAGACCTGCTACAACAAAATTGCCAAATTTGCCACAGGGGCATCCTACCGTAGTCACTACTGTCTCTCACTTGCTGAACTGGGCTGTCTTGAACTCCCTCACCTCCTTCAATGGTATCAACTATCACTTGCCCACAAACTAGTAAACCATCCACTAAATGTCCCATCCCTCCAGAATCTACTCCAACCCTATCGCACCACCAGACTACTAAGATCCAGCAACAAAAATCACTTGCTGATCACTAAAGCCAATAACTTTGCTGGTGAAGCACTATTCTCTTGCGCCATAGCCAAATTATGGAACTCCTCCCACCCACAATTACTTCCGTATCATCATGCACCCACTTCAAAACTTTACTAAAACGCACCTAAAATCATGCTGGCTATGCCCTTGCAACTCCCACTCTAATATCACCCACCCCATCCAACCACTACCTTTCTTTCCACCCCACTAACTACCTTGATTATAGCAAGCTCAGATGCTCATAAGCCTAGTACTTATTATACAGCAGGAACTTCTTATTGTAACATTTGTTAATGTCTGTTATGTACTTCGCAGATAAAAATTCTAGTTGTCTACTGATGTACTATGTTCTTCATCTGTAAATATGTTTGTAATTAATTGCTATGTTAAATTGTTAATCGCTATGTAATCCAATGTAACTACTGTCTATTTATTTTAACTGTGGATCTTTTCTCCCCGGGCCTCCACTGAAAATGGACCTACGTCCAATCGGACACTCCTGGTCAACAAATGTAAATAAATAAATAAATAAATATATGTAATATATGTGTGCATGACTAAAATTGTATATAAAGTTCTGTATTAATCCAGTTATGTTAGGGGTATTGGTAGGGACACATTTGTCCCGAGGTAAATGTTATAACATCCATGCTGATTGAGAAGTCAAGTAGAACAATAACTAAAAGCTGTAACATTAGTACGTGTGGTTTGTTATAAAAAGCTATTTGTTACTGTTCTGAGTTGGGTGCTGCAAAGTATATTCATTTATCAGTGTACATTCTGCAAGCTTTTGTGTGCAACAAGACTGTAAATGCAACTATAACCAAACTTTGATTTCAGCAGAATCCAGCCAGCAAGACTGAGTGTCTTAAGAAGACTTCAAATCCATCACAGTAAGCAGCACCATATAATTTTTTAATAGCGTTTACTTCTGTAGAGTCACCCTAGCTTTTTGCGAACTTTTTTTTATAGATTGGGCAATATGAGTGCAAATAGCATATTCTGGTCAATGGTGACCCCTAACAACTTAGTACTAGGAACTGGGGATATGATGGTGTCATTAACTGAGGTGATTTTGAATGCAGGAGGGGTGTTAGGGGCTCTAGTAGGGTGAAATAGGATTAGTTTAGTTTTTTGGGGTTCAATATATCCATACAACAAAGCTTCCATTTTCTTAGTTTTTGCATTGTCTTTTATTTAGTCTCTTCCTGCATATCCTTAGCTGCCACTCCAGAATCATTTTTAATCCATACTCCTAAAAACTTCATTTTTTCATGTCCTAGTAAATATGGATATTACTAAACCAGTTTGTGTGTGGGTACATAATTTACCACTAATGTCTTTGTTTTAGCTTCATCAATTATTTATCCCGAAAAGAATTTTAAATTGTCTCAAAATGTTTCACAACACTGTAATATCGCTTTCTGGTTTTGTCAAGTATAAAATAATATCATCTACAAAAAGAGACAGCTTTTCTTGACTATCATACCAATTATATCCTTGAGTTTTTAAGTCCCTTATTTGCTTTGCCAGTGGTTCGATATATAATGCAAATAACAAAGGGGAAAGAGGTCATTCCTGCCTGGTTTCTCTGCTTCTGCAGAAATTATCAGAGAGGACCCCACACACTTTACTTTTCACCTCCGATCCCTTATCTATTCCCCTAATCAACCTTATATTTTTTCAGGAAATGCAAATGCTTCCATTGCCTTGCTCATAAAGTCCTAGCTTACTCTGTCAAATGCTTTCTCTGCATCAAGATCCACCAATAACAGTGGTATTTCTTTACATTCTGTTTCCCTCAGGGTCATCAATGTTCCATTAATATTGTCAAATGTTTGCCTCCTCTCCACAAAACCACACTGATCCACATCTATCAATTCCGATACCACTTTTGCCATTCTTTTAGCCATTATAGACATGAACACTTTATAATCATGGTTTAGTATTGAAATGGGCCTGTATGAAGCTGGGTCTGATGGATCTTTACCCTGTTTAGGTATTACAGCTACCACTGCTTTCTTTCAGGATGTTGGTACTTCTCCTCTTAAAATACTGTTAAACAAAACCTTCCAGATCTTTATCAGTTTTTCTCCTCCTAGCTTCCAAACCTTCACAGGAATACCATCGGTTCCTGTGGACTTTCCTGTAGATTACTTATACATTACAATTTTTATCTCATCTCCTCCTATCCTGTAATTGATCCTCATCTACCTCTAACCTTGGCATATTTAACTCTTTCATTAACATTTCCATTTTAATCTTTTCTTGATTTCCATATTTATATGCTTTATACAGACTTTCACAGAATTTCAAAAATATTTCTAATACCTCTACAGGATCTCTTGTTACCTTGCCTGTTATAGGCTCCCTAAGCCTAGTGACAACCCTTTCTACTTTCTGTTGCCTGAGTCATTTTGCTAAAAATGTTTGTGCTCTACTGCCATTATCAAAAACAGTTGCATAACAATCTTTCTAAACTTATGCATATTATCCATGTTATTCCTTATTTTCTGCTTAGCATTCTGCAGTTGATCCTCTTTTATTCTGTGAGATTCCCCCTATTTTGCAATACTTTAACATTTGTCAGTCCCTCTAAATAATTCTTGCTACTTCTTAACCATAGCTCTATTTCTTCTATTTTCACCATATTTTTAAACTCTAGCTTAATTTTATCCCACTCCCTAGCTATATTTTCAGAAGAAAGTTCTATCCTCTCGAATAGCTCCTGAAAAATCTCCACTACCCTTTCCTTAAATTCCTCTCTTTGCAAGAGATAGGTGGGAAAGTGCCAGTGTCTCATTTTTTATTTCATTACCCTGTGTTTTTATTTTAGTTATTACTAGTGCATGATCTGAAATAGTTGTTGGGTGCATATCAAGACCTTGTACATGTTCTTGTGAAATGTAAATTCTGTCTAGCCTAGCTCAGTTTTTATACCTTGGGGAATAGTATGTAAATTCACTTCAAACTCCTATTACTAAATTCACATCTTCCATGCCAAACATTTTCATAAATTTCTTCAAAAACTACACTCCTTTGTTATACTTTCCCTTATGGGCCCTCCAGACACATCTTCACTGTTGTAAATCACATTCAAGTCCCACATACAAATAATATTCCTTGCTGAAAACTGATTATTTCTCCCAGAATTTTCTTAAGCTCCATTATAGCAGTATTAGGTGGAATACAAATACAGACCAGTGTAATCCTCCTCCCTTGCCAGTAGCCTCTTAGCACTACAAATCTGCCATTATTATATTTTTTATCTTCTTCTATCACTATTGGAGCACCTCTTGCAATTAATATAAGTACTCCTGTTTTCTTTTGTCCAAGGTATTCTGCTGAATAACCATCTTGAAAACCTTTCTTTATCAAATTCACATGTTCAATTCTTTCTAAGTGTGTCTCCTGTAACGTAGCTATTTGCACTCTACATTTTTTAATATAGTTCAGTACTCTTTCTTTTTTTGTAATTATCTGTGAGACTATAGACATTTAAAGACATTAGAGAAAATATCATTGCATTAGAAAGTTATTATTCCCACCTTTTACGTATAACACCTTTTTTTGTTAAATGTCTAGTTCCAGCTTTTGTGTTACATGCATACACTGTTTGACAGGTTGAACGTTTATACAGTTGTTTCTTGTCATACCCATTTCAGCCTATCACATGTTACAAAATTGTTTGTTTTATTGAAAGTGTTCAAAAAACCAACCAACCAACCGCAATACCCTCACAAAACCCATTAATGTAATACGGACACACAAAACTATGTACATCTTCAAATACTAAAGTGTTACCCTCCTAAAAGGAACAAAAGTCCCAAACTGACAGCCACACTCACAGACTTAAGTTAATGTAAAAGAGAGGTTAAACATGCTAAGGTGCATGGTGCAGCCTGTGATTCTACTAAGTACTAACTGGTTCTGTGTTTTCTTTATTGCTATCCCAGCTGGGAATACCAGTGAATGCTTTCAGAGAACATTATGTCCTACCCAATTTCTCTTCTCAGGTTTTCGCCTTTAGCCAATCACTCACCACCAGCCTGTAGCCAGTTTCTCTTTTTCAGATTGTTTCCATGGAAACATGAAGACCAGCTGCAGAATTGCTACTGACCATACATGTTTTTGCTAGAAAAAAGCCTCATAATATTTAATATTCTTTTTCATTTACTTGCTTACTCTTAAAACTTGCTACTGCATCAATCTAAGGTCCTTAATTAATTCAGTCATTTCCCCATTCAAGAATGAGAAAAACACATTATTTTTTTCTTTTGCATGCTCTTTTATCAGGCTGTTTTCACTGCAGCCTACATTTCTTAAAACTGAACAAGAAGAAAGAGGGAAGGGAGAAACAAAAGGAAAAAAAAAAACAACAGCACCTATTTACTATCCCATTACACTTAAAAAAACTGAGAAAACTTTACTTTATAGCATGCAAAGAAAACCATACACCATAAAAACAGTGCTAAGAAAAAAAATGCTTTACTTACAGTTAACTTTCTTCCTCCTCTTCCCCTCACCAAAGCATTTTTGAACGTTAATGACATGAAGTAGGGCATATGCTTTAGAGTCCACCAGTCCAATAAATTCTGAAAAAGTCCAATATTTCCAGATTGTCTTGTTCTGTCATATTGCATACACATACTTATTGCATTGTAATCCCAGATTAAGTTACTGGTTTTATTACTGTTTATCGCCATCTCCCAAATCCTGTCATTGCTTCATTTCCAATGTGCTCTCAATTCTTCTAGTCAGCTCTCATGCTCCCTTCCTTCACTCCAACATTTTCTGTTGAGAAACTGGAAGGTTTCACATGTACAGTCTCTCTGTGGTCTTTATTACCAGAAGAACAAGAAGCAGAATCTCTTTCTGTTTCACAGCTCACTTTTTTGTTGGACAAACTTTTGTATTTCCTCATTAGCATGTACTTCACCAAAAAATGATTTTGTCCCTCCAGGGAAGAATACTTTGAGGACAGCTGGGTACAGCAATTTGGATCTCACACCTGCGTCTTGACATCCCCTGAATAGTGGAATATATTTGATTCTCTTCTGCCTGCTGTACAATGAGTAATCATTCTCCACAAACACTCTGTTGTATCCCACTTTTAGTACTTTGTCCTTCTGCCACAGTTTTGTGAAAATCAACTCCTTCTACTGGTAAGATTGCATCTTTACTATTAAAGGTCTAGGTTGCTTTCTCATAGCCAGGATTGGAGCATACACATAATGTGCCCTTTCAACTAATAACTCCTGCTGTGGAATACCAGTCCTGTTGCTTATTTGTACTTTCATAAAATTAATGCAGTCTGTTCCTTCCAGCTTCTGTGGTACAGCTGAAAACCTCAGGTTTTCCCTTAGCGCTCTGTCCTCTAACTCTATTATTTTTTTAAACATCTCTTCCTGAGCAGTCTCATATTCAGCCAGCATTTTTTTCATTTCAGCCTCTGATTTTTGCAGCTTTGTCACCTCATCTGAATATTTGCTTAAAGCTTCTTCCATTTTTTCCAGCCTTTTGTTGTTAGTGTTGATATAGTCCATCAGCGTTTTGTTTATTTTAACCAGGTCTGTGTGCAGTTGTCTTATATCTTCCTGTAGGTTACTGGATTCATGTCTGAAGGTTGCATTGCTTTTTGCTGAACAGCTGCAGAACTTTCCCAGTCAGTGTTTCTTCCTCACTTTTTGTTGCTGATTTTTTTCTAGGTCCTTTGTATTTCTTTCTTCCTGGCATCCAGGCAGTACACTTACTAGCCAGTTACTGAAATTTACTCAGAAACACAAATCTACCGGCCTTCTTTGCTAAGTTTCTGTTTTCACACTGGGAGAGCTAGAATTAAGCTGTTTCTCAGTGTGCAGCCATCTTGGAAGTCCTCTGCCTGTCTGATTTATCTCCCTATTTGGCTTCTAGGTTAACGGTTAAACTCTTTCTCAAAGGCGTCCTTCACATTAAACCTCTCAGGAAACCTGTTCCTCCTCCTTGGGATTTGAACTTTGTATTGGAAAAGCTGACTTTGGCTTCATTTGAGCCTGCAGCTACAGCTTCTTTGCAATACTACTTGGAAAACTTTTCTGTTATTAGCTTTGACCTCTGCCAGAAGATTATCTGAACTTCAAGCTTTAATGGCTTTCCCACCTTTACTGATTTTCCATAAGAACAGGGTCTCTTTGCGTACTAACCCTTACTTTATGCCCAAGGTTGTGAATGAGTTGTCTCTTAACCAATCTATTTATTTGCCCACCTTTTTTTCCTTCTCCACAGTCCTCTAGTGAGAGGATTTTACACACCTTGGATGTGCATAGGCAACTCAGATTTCATTTGGATAAAACTAAGGCTATCAGGAAATCTAATCAGCTTTTTGTTTCTTTTCATCCCAGGGCTCTGGGATTGCCTGTTTCCAAGCAGACTATCTCCTCTTGGATTTCAAAGGCTATTTCCTTTAGTTATGTTTTCCATGTGAAGAGCCTCCCCTTTCCTGTTATGGCTCATTCTACTAAAGCCATGGCCTCTTTGGGTGCTTTCTTTTGAGGTTTGGATACTAATGCCATTTTAGAAGCAGCTACTTGGTCATCTGTACATACCTTCACCAAGCACTACAAATTGAATGGCATCTCCAGATCTAGAGCTGGTTTTGCTAGAGGCATGACTTGCTAGAGAGCTGTTCTGGTCCTTCCTCCTCCCAGTTTTCTCCTACGTTTTGGTACTCTCCCTCATGTAAAGAATACTGCAACATTAGAAAAGAAGGACATAAATAGTTGTGTAAAATCTTACCATAACTATAGATGTCCTTCTCTTCTATGTTGCAGTACCCTATCCCTCCCTTCTTCCTCCTGGTGGTTGCTTTTGTTCTGGATGTCTGATAACCTTCTTGTTTCCTTAGACTGGCATTCCTCCTGGGGCATTCAGTTCTGAGGATTTTATGTGCGGACGACGCTTCTATGGCTGACGTATTCCTAAGTCATTTGTGCGATATCTCACATACTAGCAGTACTTTAAAGCTCTTGTATACTGGCCGGACATCTGATCACCTTTGGCAGAGGATTCCCAAATGTAAAGAAGGACACCTATGGTTATGGTAAGATTTTACACAACTATTCTTTTTCATGTTCTCAAATAATTTTCTTTAGAGGTAATTCCTTTCTGACTGACTTCACAGCATGGCAATGAGTCACTGCAGAGGTATGTCTGAAGGGAAGTGAGGGTGCCAGATTCAGTGATTCTAATGCCTGTCTTTTAAGTTCCAAAATAAATGAAGGTGGAGCTCTTGTCAGACATTTGTATTATTTTTCAAGACAAGTTGGAGGCTGTCTACCGTAGGCTAATTAAAAATCTTGCTCTGGAGTGAGGAGTATAGAATATGTATTTAGTTATATAGCCCATTTAAATATAATATTAAAATATGTCTGTCATTCTAAATATACCATGAATGATCTTGTCTATTTTCCCACAAGTTGGGGACATGTAGAAAAAAACTTTCATGTGCTCGTGTGGCATGCTTTCTGCTGCTTTCAACTACACCCTTATGTGAAGTTTTCATGCTGTAAATTTTATGTCACTGACATCTCCGTCACATGTCCCTGTGTACTGCATTTTCCATAAATCTTAACATATCAAGGTATCCCTCTTAACTTTAGCAATATCCTACCATCAAATGATACTCCATTATCTTTTATCCTTGTCACAGAAACCTCAAATATAATAAAGAAAAGGCTCACGTTCGGCACTCTATTAGTGTCTTATAGCCGATATTTTAGAGTACAGAATTTTGAAAAACCCATCCCCTGACAAGGAGAAAAACTGATCAAACAATACTTCATCTTTCATCTATGGATAGTATGTTAAGTGATTTAGCTGAAACACAGTTACTTACAACAGCTAGTATTTCTGCATGGGCATATCACATACTAAACACCACACTAATATGTATAAATAACAAGTATATTACCCTCCATCCACACAATTTTCCCACACTCTCTGTTGGTCATTGCTTCACCATCAGTGGGGTGAGGGTTGATAGAGGGGGACCATCATTTAGAAACCATTGAGATGGTTTGAGATATTTTGTGTTTTAGTGGCCTCCTCCCCTTGCATGCAATTTGCAAAGTGCAGAGAGCAGATGTGCAATGAGCTAACCAAGGAAGACATCCACTCACTTCTTCAAGGGGTGTTACTCCTAGCAGCCCTGACTCCATCCAGTGAAGCATGGGTGGTGGTTTTCCCAGTCACTATTTGCGGGAAACACCCCTGGATAGGTGATCAGGATGTGCTCTTCCCTGCCTGTGTCTTCTATTGGACTTCAATTGCCTAGATCACAGTCAGGGCTCCACCCCTCGGTGCTATGGAGCCAGGCTCGTATGATTAAAATTTAAAACAAGATTTAAAGTTGCAGCTATAGAACTATCTTAGACAATGCAAAACACTGCAAAAATATGATTCTGAAATATCCAGAACAGAATGGTCACTGCTTTCATTTAGGAAAAAAATATTTTTTATTTAAATAGAATAATGTCACCAACAGCAGTTTTTGTAATTTGTAATATTAAAAAAAAAAGATCATAATGCTGAAAAATTATCATCATAATTCAGATTTAATTTTTTTCCAGCAACACTATCTTTGTTTTCAGTGCTATTTGAACAGGAGGTAGCACTTTTGTGTCAAACCGAAGACCACTAAAACACGAAACATTGGTCAAAATTCTGTGCGTGTTTCTGTAATAATCTAGATTCACTGGATCCATTTCCATTAAGATGTGTGTATACAATGCCATCCTTTGGTCTCCTGGTTTTAAGTCTTCTCTCTTATCATACCTGCAAACAGGAAATTATTTTGTGAAACATTAAAACAGTACACGAACTGCAAATGAAGCAAACATATACAACTCGTGTCATAACAGAAGTGAAATTGTTTAATGGCACAAAAGCATGTAAATGTGTCACAAAGAGAGTATGCAAGACAATGATGAGACAAAATTTACTATGACATTAAGTAACAAAATATGGAGGGTCTGCTTCCATTGGTGGAGCAGAGGGGCAAAACATGACAATGGCCCTGGTAACCAAAGTCTGATTAGTGGCTTGGAAGGTTGATCAACGGCACAGGCAGGAAGAATGAGCATGCCCTTCTTGGGGACAGTGGTGGTGGTCCCCACAGCCTTATGTTAGTGCTCTAATGACAGACTCCACTAAACAGCAGACTCATTTCAGGATGTAAGGAGCCAGTGCTGGGAAGATATGTGTCATCACCCAGGCTGGTGACAGTAGCCCATGTGGAGGAATACATACAGGAACAAAAGGGTGTAGGTGGTCCTTGCGGCAAAGCAAGTACTCACATCTCCACAAGGGGAGGTGTTAATCCACTCATAGCCTGGATGCTGGCAAGGGTCCAGGCAACTCCAATGTTTGCTTGTACGCAGACTCTATTAGTGTCTTATAGCCGATATTTTAGAGTACAGAATTTTGAAAAACCCATCCCCTGACAAGGAGAAAAACTGATCAAACAATACTTCATCTTTCATCTATGGATAGTATGTTAAGTGATTTAGCTGAAACACAGTTACTTACAACAGCTAGTATTTCTGCATGGGCATATCACATACTAAACACCACACTAATATGTATAAATAACAAGTATATTACCCTCCATCCACACAATTTTCCCACACTCTCTGTTGGTCATTGCTTCACCATCAGTGGGGTGAGGGTTGACAGAGGGGGACCATCATTTAGAAACCATTGAGATGGTTTGAGATATTTTGTGTTTTAGTGGCCTCCTCCCCTTGCATGCAATTTGCAAAGTGCAGAGAGCAGATGTGCAATGAGCTAACCAAGGAAGACATCCACTCACTTCTTCAAGGGGTGTTACTTCTAGCAGCCCTGACTCCATCCAGTGAAGCATGGGTGGTGGTTTTCCCAGTCACTATTTGCGGGAAACACCCCTGGATAGGTGATCAGGATGTGCTCTTCCCTGCCTGTGTCTTCTATTGGACTTCAATTGCCTAGATCACAGTCAGGGCTCCACCCCTCGGTGCTATGGAGCCAGGCTCGTATGATTAAAATTTAAAACAAGATTTAAAGTTGCAGCTATAGAACTATCTTAGACAATGCAAAACACTGCAAAAATATGATTCTGAAATATCCAGAACAGAATGGTCACTGCTTTCATTTAGGAAAAAAATATTTTTTATTTAAATAGAATAATGTCACCAACAGCAGTTTTTGTAATTTGTAATATTAAAAAAAAAAAAAAAAGATCATAATGCTGAAAAATTATCATCATAATTCAGATTTAATTTTTTTTCCAGCAACACTATCTTTGTTTTCAGTGCTATTTGAACAGGAGGTTGCACTTTTGTGTCAAACCGAAGACCACTAAAACACGAAACATTGGTCAAAATTCTGTGCGTGTTTCTGTAATAATCTAGATTCACTGGATCCATTTCCATTAAGATGTGTGTATACAATGCCATCCTTTGGTCTCCTGGTTTTAAGTCTTCTCTCTTATCATACCTGCAAACAGGAAATTATTTTGTGAAACATTAAAACAGTACACGAACTGCAAATGAAGCAAACATATACAACTCGTGTCATAACAGAAGTGAAATTGTTTAATGGCACAAAAGCATGTAAATGTGTCACAAAGAGAGTATGCAAGACAATGATGAGACAAAATTTACTATGACATTAAGTAACAAAATATGGAGGGTCTGCTTCCATTGGTGGAGCAGAGGGCAAAACATGACAATGGCCCTGGTAACCAAAGTCTGATTAGTGGCTTGGAAGGTTGATCAACGGCACAGGCAGGAAGAATGAGCATGCCCTTCTTGGGGACAGTGGTGGTGGTCCCCACAGCCTTATGTTAGTGCTCTAATGACAGACTCCACTAAACAGCAGACTCATTTCAGGATGTAAGGAGCCAGTGCTGGGAAGATATGTGTCATCACCCAGGCTGGTGACAGTAGCCCATGTGGAGGAATACATACAGGAACAAAGGGTGTAGGTGGTCCTTGCGGCAAAGCAAGTACTCACATCTCCACAAGGGGAGGTGTTAATCCACTCATAGCCTGGATGCTGGCAAGGGTCCAGGCAACTCCAATGTTTGCTTGTACGCAGACTCTATTAGTGTCTTATAGCCGATATTTTAGAGTACAGAATTTTGAAAAACCCATCCCTGACAAGGAGAAAAACTGATCAAACAATACTTCATCTTTCATCTATGGATAGTATGTTAAGTGATTTAGCTGAAACACAGTTACTTACAACAGCTAGTATTTCTGCATGGGCATATCACATACTAAACACCACACTAATATGTATAAATAACAAGTATATTACCCTCCATCCACACAATTTTCCCACACTCTCTGTTGGTCATTGCTTCACCATCAGTGGGGTGAGGGTTGACAGAGGGGGACCATCATTTAGAAACCATTGAGATGGTTTGAGATATTTTGTGTTTTAGTGGCCTCCTCCCCTTGCATGCAATTTGCAAAGTGCAGAGAGCAGATGTGCAATGAGCTAACCAAGGAAGACATCCACTCACTTCTTCAAGGGGTGTTACTTCTAGCAGCCCTGACTCCATCCAGTGAAGCATGGGTGGTGGTTTTCCCAGTCACTATTTGGAAACACCCCTGGATAGGTGATCAGGATGTGCTCTTCCCTGCCTGTGTCTTCTATTGGACTTCAATTGCCTAGATCACAGTCAGGGCTCCACCCCTCGGTGCTATGGAGCCAGGCTCGTATGATTAAAATTTAAAACAAGATTTAAAGTTGCAGCTATAGAACTATCTTAGACAATGCAAAACACTGCAAAAATATGATTCTGAAATATCCAGAACAGAATGGTCACTGCTTTCATTTAGGAAAAAAATATTTTTTATTTAAATAGAATAATGTCACCAACAGCAGTTTTTGTAATTTGTAATATTAAAAAAAAAAAAAAAAGATCATAATGCTGAAAAATTATCATCATAATTCAGATTTAATTTTTTTTCCAGCAACACTATCTTTGTTTTCAGTGCTATTTGAACAGGAGGTAGCACTTTTGTGTCAAACCGAAGACCACTAAAACACGAAACATTGGTCAAAATTCTGTGCGTGTTTCTGTAATAATCTAGATTCACTGGATCCATTTCCATTAAGATGTGTGTATACAATGCCATCCTTTGGTCTCCTGGTTTTAAGTCTTCTCTCTTATCATACCTGCAAACAGGAAATTATTTTGTGAAACATTAAAACAGTACACGAACTGCAAATGAAGCAAACATATACAACTCGTGTCATAACAGAAGTGAAATTGTTTAATGGCACAAAAGCATGTAAATGTGTCACAAAGAGAGTATGCAAGACAATGATGAGACAAAATTTACTATGACATTAAGTAACAAAATATGGAGGGTCTGCTTCCATTGGTGGAGCAGAGGGGCAAAACATGACAATGGCCCTGGTAACCAAAGTCTGATTAGTGGCTTGGAAGGTTGATCAACGGCACAGGCAGGAAGAATGAGCATGCCCTTCTTGGGGACAGTGGTGGTGGTCCCCACAGCCTTATGTTAGTGCTCTAATGACAGACTCCACTAAACAGCAGACTCATTTCAGGATGTAAGGAGCCAGTGCTGGGAAGATACAGGCTGGTGACAGTAGCCCATGTGGAGGAATACATACAGGAACAAAAGGGTGTAGGTGGTCCTTGCGGCAAAGCAAGTACTCACATCTCCACAAGGGGAGGTGTTAATCCACTCATAGCCTGGATGCTGGCAAGGGTCCAGGCAACTCCAATGTTTGCTTGTACGCAGACTCTATTAGTGTCTTATAGCCGATATTTTAGAGTACAGAATTTTGAAAAACCCATCCCCTGACAAGGAGAAAAACTGATCAAACAATACTTCATCTTTCATCTATGGATAGTATGTTAAGTGATTTAGCTGAAACACAGTTACTTACAACAGCTAGTATTTCTGCATGGGCATATCACATACTAAACACCACACTAATATGTATAAATAACAAGTATATTACCCTCCATCCACACAATTTTCCCACACTCTCTGTTGGTCATTGCTTCACCATCAGTGGGGTGAGGGTTGACAGAGGGGGACCATCATTTAGAAACCATTGAGATGGTTTGAGATATTTTGTGTTTTAGTGGCCTCCTGACCTTGCATGCAATTTGCAAAGTGCAGAGAGCAGATGTGCAATGAGCTAACCAAGGAAGACATCCACTCACTTCTTCAAGGGGTGTTACTTCTAGCAGCCCTGACTCCATCCAGTGAAGCATGGGTGGTGGTTTTCCCAGTCACTATTTGCGGGAAACACCCCTGGATAGGTGATCAGGATGTGCTCTTCCCTGCCTGTGTCTTCTATTGGACTTCAATTGCCTAGATCACAGTCAGGGCTCCACCCCTCGGTGCTATGGAGCCAGGCTCGTATGATTAAAATTTAAAACAAGATTTAAAGTTGCAGCTATAGAACTATCTTAGACAATGCAAAACACTGCAAAATATGATTCTGAAATATCCAGAACAGAATGGTCACTGCTTTCATTTAGGAAAAAAATATTTTTTATTTAAATAGAATAATGTCACCAACAGCAGTTTTTGTAATTTGTAATATTAAAAAAAAAAAAAAAAGATCATAATGCTGAAAAATTATCATCATAATTCAGATTTAATTTTTTTTCCAGCAACACTATCTTTGTTTTCAGTGCTATTTGAACAGGAGGTAGCACTTTTGTGTCAAACCGAAGACCACTAAAACACGAAACATTGGTCAAAATTCTGTGCGTGTTTCTGTAATAATCTAGATTCACTGGATCCATTTCCATTAAGATGTGTGTATACAATGCCATCCTTTGGTCTCCTGGTTTTAAGTCTTCTCTCTTATCATACCTGCAAACAGGAAATTATTTTGTGAAACATTAAAACAGTACACGAACTGCAAATGAAGCAAACATATACAACTCGTGTCATAACAGAAGTGAAATTGTTTAATGGCACAAAAGCATGTAAATGTGTCACAAAGAGAGTATGCAAGACAATGATGAGACAAAATTTACTATGACATTAAGTAACAAAATATGGAGGGTCTGCTTCCATTGGTGGAGCAGAGGGCAAAACATGACAATGGCCCTGGTAACCAAAGTCTGATTAGTGGCTTGGAAGGTTGATCAACGGCACAGGCAGGAAGAATGAGCATGCCCTTCTTGGGGACAGTGGTGGTGGTCCCCACAGCCTTATGTTAGTGCTCTAATGACAGACTCCACTAAACAGCAGACTCATTTCAGGATGTAAGGAGCCAGTGCTGGGAAGATATGTGTCATCACCCAGGCTGGTGACAGTAGCCCATGTGGAGGAATACATACAGGAACAAAAGGGTGTAGGTGGTCCTTGCGGCAAAGCAAGTACTCACATCTCCACAAGGGGAGGTGTTAATCCACTCATAGCCTGGATGCTGGCAAGGGTCCAGGCAACTCCAATGTTTGCTTGTACGCAGACACTTGCAGAAAGCTATCTCCACAGTGGATTTGAGAACCTCCCACTACTGAGGAATGAATGGAAATCTAGCACTGAAATACCTGATGGTCAATAGGCAGAATAAGAAAAATTATCTTATTAAAAAAATGCAGTGTCTATTTATATACCTGTCATAAAGACAAAAAAAAATTACTTAGCTGTCCAAAGTGTTAGGCAAAGATTTAGTTAAGACAACATTGTGCTGTTATAACAGGCCGAACAGGTAGACTCAAAATGTTTCTATATATGCTGTATGGATTATGTATTGGAACTTGTGGATACGGTAAAGTTACAGGTTATAAACAATTCTAAAAATGCCACCATTTAACCATACAACACAAATATTTATTACTCTCCTTTTTCATATCCAAGAAGGTCATTTTTTATTTAACAAGAAAGCTATTTTTTAGACTAGTACATCATAAATATCCTCATATAAGATAATAATGCACACTTAAGTCCAATGTTATAACTCTTTCTGACTTAAACTGTAATTAATCGAGCTACTTCCTGGTATAAGCGTTTCTTTTTCTTTTGATAGAATTCTGAGTCTACAGATTTCTTGAAGCTGTGCAGTACCAAACTACAAGAGTGGAGTTTAAAACAACAAACACTTAGAACATGTAGATTAGAAAAGTACACAAATAGTCAAATTCAGCTTTCCGGTATATAAATGCAAGATATTAATTATGTCATTTGAGCCATATGACATTTACAAACAAGTTAAAGTAATAGTATTGGCAGGCTAACAGCAGAATTTTTGTACACTTGAAATGCCAGTGGCAGGAACATTCTGCATTTACAGTAGGGCAGAGGGCACTGTCCTCCATAGCCATGGTTACTGTTCTGAACTATAATCACAGTGGCCTTGGACATTTATCTGTCTGTATGTGTGACAAACTTGTATGCTGGCTAAACCACTGTCACTGACTAATGGGACTTTGTGACCAGACTATCCTGTACATTTTGGTCTACCAGTCCTGAAATTGCCATATTACACAAGTGCCTTGGGGGTATCCCTTATGTACAGACTGCTGACCATGTCAGCCTGGATAATTTTGTTCCCAGTTAAAGAGCAGAATTCATAAATATCGATGTACTGTACAAGGCTGCCTTGCACTGTGTACTGTCTTGTCCAGTATCACTGCACATCTCTGCAGTGAGTAAAACCTCTGCAGTTAAATAGATATTTTGCAGGAATGGCCTATGTGCACCACAAATATCCTTGTTAATAGGAATGCCATACAGTATGCCGATTCAAGGTCACTCATGCTATGCAACTTGTGAAGGGTACAGCTACATTCTTGATGTTGTTAAAACTGCATGGTGAATGATTTACAGATGTTTGCAGGAGAGGTTTAATGGGATTCAGGGGGGTGATGATTACATATTTCTGAATTTCACTTCAGCTGAACACTGACTCTCTGCAACACTGAGCACAGTATGCTGCTGACTTGTGAGCAACATTTATGAATTAAAGGCCATAATCTCCTCTTCCTCTTATATACTTATGAATGCTTCAAACATGACAAAATATGTTGCCCAATATGATAATCTCTACAGGGAGGGGCTACAGTCTTACACAGAATGGGCTGGGTGGTCTAAGTAATTAAAAACATGTTCCAACATAAAACTAGTTCTGTTCCTTTTCTATCTTCATTTTAAATTGTCCCATTTTAGTAACATATTCAGGAAGCAACTTTAATTCCTCACAGAAAACGTTCCACTTAGGATATTCAACATTTTTTTTTCACATGTTAACATTAATTCCTTCACCACAGCCTCATTTTTGCCAGTTTAAATGTACCTTATAAAAGCTAGTATTTCTATGTGAGCGGTCTTGTGTCTGTTCCTCTACAAACTTACTCAGTTCCTGACTGGTGCTATTCTTAACCCTCATGGCATTCTTCCCATTTTCTGTATACATGACAAAAACATCCACTGCAAGTGAAGCATGGAGGAGGGCTGAAACAATCCTTAATTTAGTTCTCTGCAAAAAAGGATGGGGCGAGGGTACAAGTTAAGGTTCCACTGGCAAAACATGACTGTAGCAGTATACTTCACTGGTCACGGAAAAGGAAACAGGCCAGGGATTACAGTGGGATAAGTTACTACTGGAAAGTAGGAGCCACTAGGCAAGGTCTTAGAATATGGAGGAAAAGCACAGAGGTATTGGGCATGCTAGAGTATAAAACAGGGAGCTACTTGCAGAACATGGAAAAAAGAATGGGAAGGGTTGTAAATGCAAAGCAGAAAATTACAGTTCAGTATAAAAAGAAAGCAACTACAAAAGATAAGAAGAAATACAGGGAATGAAAATGAAAAAGGGAGGACCAGTGGTAGAGTTAAGTGGAAACCAAAACTAAGGCAGTAAGGTATGTGGGGATGATCAATGGAAAAAAAGTCAGAGACTGTCAACTGGCATTAAGGCATGGGGAGAATAAAAGTCTTCATTTAGAGTATGGCAGACAGAAATAAAAAAGGTAGGAAATCAAGTGATTTAAGTACAAAGAGGATAGACAGTAGAATTTTAAATGGAGACCTCATCAGTGTTTAATAAGGAAATGGAAGGTAGGATGCCAGGCTGGACTACAGGAGGGATGAAGAAAGTGAGTGGAGAAATGAAGTCACAGTTGAAGTTTGGAAGGCATTATCACTGCTAATAGAGGACAAGGCAGAGGGGCCTGGTTGGATCCAACACAGAATACCCAAGAAGGCTGTTATGACACTAGTTAAAACTCAGACATATCTCTTCAACAAGTCCTTTAGGGAATGAGTGTCTTATGGAACATGGAAGCAAGCAGTGATAGTGTTCTTCTGCAAAGGCTGAGCAAGAAGCAGCTCAGAGAACAACAAGCCAGTCAGCCTAACTTCAGTAGTCAGTAAAACAATGGAGGAAGTCCTTAAGAAAAGGTTAACAACGGGGAGAAAATGGGCTGTTTAACAAATTACAGACTGGGATCTCAGCAGGAAGCTCCTATCAAACTAATCTGGCTGTGTTCTATGACTGGATTACTGGTGAGTTGGATAAAGGAAACCCTGTGGGCACAATGCAGGTTGATTTTAGTCAATCTTTTGACTTAGTCCCCACTCCCCAGACACATACACACCTTAGCTTTCTGTGAAAATAAGGGGGACAGGAAGGTGAGAAACTGTGCAGGTAGCTGGTGAGGATATTACAAAGCAGACAGTGGCTGTGGGGGGAAGGGAGTCTCAAGTGTGTATCCAAGTCAAAGTCCTGCACTACATAATGTGGTTGTCTAACACAACATTCATGGGATGGAAATCTGGATCAATCTTCTTGAAGATGACACCTAGACTCGGGAAGTAGTATCTGACAAAGGGTGCAAGTCTGCTGGTGAATAAGAATAGATCTGAAGCATGGTATGAGAGGTGGTGCCACCTCTTCGATCCTTTGAAGTGACTGGTGATACAGCTCTGAAATCATAACCTGTGGGTACAATATAAACTCAGGAGAGGAATCAGACCCAAAATCACATAACAGGAAAAGGACTTGAAAGTTGCTGTAATAAAAAGCAATAACCATCAGGATTAAGGAGGAAAGGCAGCAACAAAGGCAAATAATATGTATATGTAACAGTATACGTATGTGAACTTCCAGGAACAGGAAAATTGTGATGTCGTTTAGTCTGACCCTTGCAAAACTACAACTGGAACAACCCATGCAGTTCTGGTGGCCTTACAAAGAGAAAGAAGATGTGCTGCTGAAGATAGTACAGAGCAAGGAAACCAGGGTGGTATAACAGGAAAGAAGGAATAGTATAAGGAAACAGGCTAAGGGAGTTTGACCTTTTCACGGGGAATGGTGTGTGTGATATGGATATATAAGGCTGATGTGATGGGATCAAATTGGACAGGATGTATAGGGTGGGTAGGAAGGAAGGGACAAGACTGCCAGATCATGGGAACCTAGTACAAAATACTTCTCCATGAAAAAGTTGATAAGACTGGTTCATAGGAGTTTACTAGGCTAATGACCTTAGGGCCCTTACAAGCCTAGCCAAGTTCAACCCTTGTTCCCTTAAGAGTCTAGAGATATGATCTATGTTATAAGCAGCTCTAAAGCAACACCAATTGCCACTATACAAGAGGGACACAGGTGAAACCCCTAGAATGAATTTGCAGTTTCCATCCAATCGTCCAAGTTACACTTAAAAAGGGTTAATGAGGGGCTCTGTTTAACCTGTACTGGAAGTTTATGCCAGAAAAGAGGCAACCTCTATGAGACATATCTGTCTCTCTAGCAAGTTCTATTGATGTCACATGCTAGGTTAAGGTCCCTAGAGCGAGTGAATCATGTACCATTTGACTTACGAATGTGCAGCATTTCCAATAAGGCAGGATCAGAGCTTGCTCTGCATGCAAGGCACAGGTCACCTCTGAGTAGTCTACATGATATAGAGTATAGTGACAGTGATATCAGTCTGTCAATGTAAGACATGTACTGAAGACCCTGAATTTTCTTTGTGAGGAACCTTTGAGGTCTCTCCAGTTGCTGCAGGTGTCTTGTTGAGGTACATACCAAAGGGAGCACTGTACTCTATTACTGGCCTGATGAGGGAAGAGTACAGGGGTTATAACCTCTTTTGTTCAGAAAGCTATGCCCTTGCTTATGAGGTGAGCAAAGTTGAAGGCCTTCCTTACCACTGTGGAGACATGGTGATCAAAAGTAAGGTTGCTCTCATCCTTTGTACCTAAATCACTCACCATTGATTTAGAGCTTAGGGTGTTGTTATTAGTACTGTAATCTGCAGGGACATTGCCTTTACCAAAGGGGACAATAATGTATTTTTTGCATTGTGTTTAAGACCATGACTTTGGCACCAATCATTGGTTTGTACAAGTCCATCTTGTAGAATGTTGACATCATTTGGGGACTCAATGACTGCTCCCAGTTTTCAGTCATCAGCAAACTTTGTCAGCCACAGACCTTTTGAGAAGTAGATTGCAAACAATAGGGGCCCCAACACTGATCCCTGTGGAACATCACTGGTAATGAGTCTGCTGGTGGAGGTGGACTCCACTATTTTGACTGTATGTGTTCTGTTGGTGAGCCAGTTTGCAACCCACCTGACAGTATATGGGTTGACCCCCAGAGTGTTTCAATGATGCCTGAGTGGGGGATTGCATTAAAGGCCTTGGCTGAGTCGTACGCCATATGTACAGGTTTAACTTTGTCCAGGGATTTGGTGACAGTCTCGAAGAAGTCCACCAGGTTCAATAGGCAGGATCTCCCTTTAACAAAACCAAACTGGGTTGGCTCAATTGTTTGAAGGTCTTCTATATCCTTGTTGAGAAGGTCCATGATGTTTCTCTCCATGGCTTTTTAGATAAGACTAGTTAGGCTAATGGGTTTATACTTCCCAGAGTCGGTGTATGTACCCTCCTTGTGCAAGGGGATGATGGTAGCTGTTTTCCATTTAGCAGGAACAAAATCAGTGCTTAGGTTGTGGTTGAAGAGAGTTCCCAATGGTGTCGCTTACTCCTGTTTTAAACCACTGAGAATGCAGCCTGGGATGTTATTAGGTCTCATACAGGCTGTGTGTTTGGCCTTGGTGTGAGCAGTTAAGACCAGCTCTTTAGAGATACAAGGTGGAGAGAAGGTGGTAGGAATGTTTTGGGGCATATGTGGTGGAGACTAGGGGGAAGAAGTTTTTACTGAGCCTGTCTGCTAGCATGTTGGCTATTTCCACTGGTTCAGTATATGTGGTACCATTCACTGCCAGATCAGCGCAAATCTGGGCTTTTCCTTTAACGTTTTGGATGTAACTAAAGAAGGCTTTATGATTATCCTTAGGTAGGGATGCTAATCTAGATTCGTAGTTAGCTTTAAAGGACGTTACAAGATATCTTATTTGCTTATTCAAGTTGAGAAGGGTGTGCTTCCAATTCTGAGATCGTTCCTTCTTGCTCTTAGACAGCAATTTCCTATTATCATTATATAACCTGTTTATGGTGGATGTCCACCAGGCAACACTTGTTTTTTCTTGAGGATCTTGCTTTGGTCCCATCAGGAACTGCTGAGTCAATACAATTGTATAGATGTTTATAAATCCAATAGTGGATATCCCAGCATAGGTGTACTTGCCTTCAGTGGGGACCGGAGCTTTGAAGCTATTAATGCCTTCTCTTAAGGGGCTGTAGTTGGCTTTGAAGAAGTTTTTTTAGTCTAGTTTCTCCTGGTTGGGGGGGAGTGTCTGAGGCTATCATTACTTTACAAGAGACCGATTTATGATCAGACTTCACCAGGGAGGGCCGCACACTTATGGTGGTGCACCATTCTACCATGTTGGTGTGTACCAAATCTAGAATGTTTGGGCCCCTTGTGGGGGTGCCAGCTATTTGCTCCAAGGCATTTGAGTTAATGAAGTGCAAGAACCTTTGGGCGAGTGTGTTTGTACACATATAATTGTAATGGGACCAAAGCAAGATCCTTTCTGAACATCGTCTGATCCTAAATCCCAAAAAAACTAAAATGCTGTTATTTTCACCAACACGTAGGTCTACCGCTTTCACCTTTACCATAAAATCAAATGATGGCACAATAATCTCCCCTGACCCCTCTACAAAACTATTAGGTGTCATCACAGACAATAATCTAAAATTTGACCTACATGTTAACCAAACTATCAAATCCATCAATAAAAAACTAGGGTCACTTTACAGAATAAAAGCCTTCCTAACCCCTCCAGCTAAAATTGCCATAGCTCGCTCTCACCTTCTTTCAACCCTTCTGTATGCATCCCCTCTACTCTCGAATTTAAACAAGACTGTCCTTAACAAACTCTCAATTTGCTACAACCACATTGCCAGGTTTGCCACTGGGCTGATTTTAGGACACATCATTGCATCAATCTAAATCAGCTTGGGTGGCTTGAACTACCCAGCCTAATCCAGTATAACCAACTGATTATGGCCTATAAAATCCTCTACAATCCAGACAATTCTCCTGCACTTAAAAATATTATCACCCCCAAAAACAATCCTAGACCGCTTCGATCCTCTAACAAACTACTAATTCAGACTAGCAAAATTAATAACACAGCCGGTAATTCTCTCTTTGCAAACTCTGTAAGTAGATCCTGGAACTCTCTTCCAGCTGATATTACCTTACTTTCCACCTTAGGTCAATTTAAAACTAGACTCAAACAACATTTGTCACTTAACTGGCTATGTCAATGTATCAAGCCTGGCTAACTCTCTCTAGAATGTGTAAAAATCTGTTAACCAGTTTACTGTGTAATTTAACTTAATCCTGACTTGCGCTCAGGATTAACTGTAACCTGTGGAACTTGTTTAACTTGCTTACTTATGTAATCTCTGTAAATAGTCTGTAATATGTAATGCTGGCATTATGTAATGCTGTATCTGCTTACCCTTGGAGCTTTTCTCCCTGGGTCTCCACTGAAAATGGACATGCATCCAGTCGGACTATCCCGGTCAACATATGTAAAATAAATAAATAAAAATAAATAAAATAATTTACCCAATCTATGGACGGTTAGTTTAAGTCAACCATAACTAGGGTGTATGGTTGTATTTTGAGTGACTCAAGTAGATCCAAGTAGGTAGTGTGGCTATCATGGTTCATGAAGGGGGATCTATAGCTGACGATAACTTGGAGGGGGGGTCTTTCCTATAGTTATTTGTACATGGAATAACTTTAGGGAATCATTCTGTTTAACCAATCTGGAGGTGCATTTATCTTTAATGAATATTGATACTCCTTTAGTTTTCAGGTGTTCATTTTGTGGTCTGAAAGTGTGTTAGGCATTATATCCCGGTATGGCTGGGGTGCTCTCTGTGGGCTTGAACCAGGTCTCTGTGACTGCACAGATATCTGCATCTTCCAATGTGAGGAGTGCTTTATGTGAGTTTCAGATTTAGACATCTAGCATTTAGCAGCATAACATTAAGGTTGTTTTTTGAGGATATTTTTACATTGAGAATTTTGTTTTTGTGACATTGCCTAAAAAGGCATCAAGGGGAGGCAAGAGCCTTAGCCAGCAGCTAAAATGCCAGAGTTGACAGGTGGAGACCATCTCTGGCAAAGTATTGTGGTCTATCAGCCATATCACCCAAGCTGACAGGTACTGGATCCCCTTAGAATGACACCAGAAACTAAACCAATTGTTGAAGTCAATCATTTTTTGTCTGTATTGAGGCATCATCCTAGGTGAAGGTAGAATGCTGCTTAAGGCTAGGGACATATCTGCCTGGGACACATAATCAGACAGCTCAGTCATGTCTCTCTTCATATAGTCCAGTTAGGTATGTCTCAAATCGTTCACACCAACACGGACTACGACAGAGTCATAACAGTGCCTGTTGTTGAGAGACTTGAGTGCATGTGTGATGTGGTGGATCCTGGCACCTGACAGAAAGCTGACTGTGACCTTCTCCTTATCCCGCCGGGTGAGTGGGACATCTGTGTGTTTCACAACAGTCACCTATGATTAAAACATTTGATTTTGTGTTTTGCCTTAGGGGCATGTTTGGTGAGACACTTGTGTGTGCGTTTGTATGTGTACTGTGATTTGCTGGGAATGTATTAAGTGAAATGTGTTTATGTTTGGGAGGTCTCTGATTTTAACGTAGGCTTCTAGTATGAACCTCTGCATATGTAGGTTTAGGTGTTGTACATGTGGATGGTGCAGGAGGTGAAGTGTGTGAGCTGACAACTTGCTTAGTAACTGATATACTGATTTGTGAGCAAAAGAGCCTAGACTCTCGATTCTTAATATAGACACATCTCTTACATATTGAATTTATGTGAATTAGGAGGTGGGTTGTCAGAATACATGAGACAATTGCTACACTGCCTCAATATGCCCATCTTGATCAAGTTGGCTGGAGAAATGGTGGGAAATTGTCCATTCATGATGCTAGATGAAGTACTGCAGTCAATAACAGGGAGGGGACTAGAAGGACCAGGTATGGCTGAGGAACAAGAAGAAAGTTCTAAACTGTGAGGGGCTTAATGGGTAAGACTTGTGGAGGAACCTCAGAGGCTCAGCTGAGTGTCTAACTGGGCAGTGAAGCACAACAGTGAGAAACATCTGAGAGATAATTTTCCCTTAGTTAAATACTTGTGTTCTAAGAGTTTGTGTCTATAACTGTCAATGGGATTCTCCACTGTTCAGTAGTGTGTGGTTATGCAGGTGGTGCACGCCACTCAAACTGGCGCTAACGCAGGCAAACAGTAGCAACTAAATTAAAATGATTTCAAACACTTTAACCAACAGTAGCACACTAGACTGGTTCCTGGCCCATCAATCGCCACTCATAGGTTCTTAGCCACACTCTACTCTCAGTGTGTGGTGTAGGGGAGGCCCTCTTTTGTGGAGGAAAAATGGATTAGTGCTCAGAAACTGTAAAAGCAGATTGGGTCCAGCAAATCTGAACCAAGTCTATGCTAGGCTAAAAGTGCAGGAAACAGCAAATAAACAGTAAAATACAGTTCAAAAATAACAGTACACAGTAAAACACAATGCATGAAGTCCAGATCAAGTAAAATGATACTTATTTTTCAGTAGCAAGCAGTGGATGCTTCAGATAACACAGGATATTATAGGCTAGGACATTTGGGACATTAAAAACAAAACTTTGACCACTTGCAGTGAGAGCAGGTAAAAGCAGAAAGGCAATTTTCTAGTGTAACTGCAACATTTGGGCAGACAAGATCACACTCACTCTCCTTCTGCCAGAATTATTTATGTAGTTGTGCTACATTATGTTACATAACAGCACTAACTTAAAAAGCACTTCTAATAGAAATATTGATGAGTCAGACATGATTTTTGTCACTCATTTTAAAGAAATGATTGTTAGCCTTCTTTGAGGAAATTTTTTTCAATATCGTTAAAGAAAGCGACAGTTCAATGTATATGGGACCCATGCTTGAAAGCAGTATTATTTATTGTTCAGCCTGAATTACAAAAAAAAAATGTGCATTTACAAATGTTTTTATCTTTTTTCCTATTAGCAAAACTAGACAACATAAATTAACAACAAATGAGCCGCAACCAAAGTATATAATTTGAAAACAATTATATTTATCTGGACAAAGAAAACATTTACTACACTTATACTTCAGGTTCACAAATTTTTAACTCTGATATTATTATTAGGCATGACCATAATAATAACAACAATTCAGATACACTTCCTTCATCCAGTTTTCTCTTCTCATGTCACTGATTACTCAGTCATAGAAATGGCTTTTGCTGGACTACTGTGGCTTGATTTATATGAAGCTATGTTACTGATGCCCATGTGTAAAGTAACTAGTATTAAGGAACTCTATACCTTCCTTTTGAATGGAATGGACATTTTTTCTTTGACTCAGTTCTGTATGAGGGAAACACAGTCCTCCGTTTGTGATCCCCACTGCCCAAACTCTAAATATGATATATATGTGCACACACACACACTAATATATATATATATATATATATATATATATATATATATATATATATATATATCTACTTCTCCTTACTTCTTCACCTATCTCTCTGATTGTTTCCACTCCTCTCTCTCCTCTGTGGTTTCTACCCGCTCCGTTCGCCCTACGGGCTCACTCCGCTCCCCTCCCTACCCCCAATTCCCACCCACCCCCAGGGGTCCTAACCTTATAGCTCACTGGCCACACCCCCTATCCATACGTTCTAATACTTCTCCTTCCTACTCTTTCTTCCCCCTCCTCCTCACACAACCCTTCTTCACCACACACTACCTCTTTACTTTTCCTATCCTCCTCTTTGTTGTCTTCCAGTTACCACTCCCACTATACCTACTCCTTTAATTTTACTCCTTTCACTCTTCTTTTTCCTTTATTTGTTTCTTTAATTTACTTAACAGTTGAGTACCCCCTTTCAACTTCCTGCTCTCATACTTTTCTCATCCATCTCTATTACTCTCACTCCTCTTACTATGGCTCCCTACCTGCCAACCCAGCTTTCACTCTCAATCCTGCTTTTATCAGCCCTTTCTTTAGTTTACCTCCCGTCCTTCTATGAGAAATCACTTTATGTCCAACCTTTCCTTCCACACAAACACACTACAACATTTCTCAACCCACTTAAATCACATCCATATATTTCTTCTACCCCTAACTATCAACAAGCTAAATTCCACAGACTCACACATCTCAACTATGTCTTGCCTTCTGATTACAAAGCTAAAATACTAACCCTTCTAAAATGCAACCTCATAAATAAACCCAGTAATCCTACCCTACAAGATGGTGATATCCACCCCAACCCTGGTCCAACTTTCTCTTCTCTCCTAGTGTCTATACCCAAACTCAATAACACCTTCCTAATAGGACATCTTAACACTCAAAGCATAAACAACAAAGTACCTTACCTGCATGCCCTCCTTCACACACACTCATTTGATATTCTCTGCCTCTCAGAGACCTGGCTAAAACCTATCACTAAAGACACTGAGATTATTCCCCAAGGCTACAATATAGCAAGACTCGACCGTCCCAACCACAAAGGAGGTGGAGTTGCAATCCTCTTTAAAAATCATCTGAATATCACTACCTTCCCAGCCTCTCCAACTCAAGATAGCAAGGTAGAAGCCATCATTACTAAACTCCTATTAAATTCCAAAAAATCCCTTTATATCATCTGTATGTACCTGCCACCTGGTAACAATATACCTATCCTAGAAAATTATCTTAGTTGGGTATCTGCCACTTACCCCCAAGAAACTATTATACTAGGCGATCTGAACATAGACTGGAATACCATTAATGCTGAAAATCCGTCATCCCATATCAACCTGCATGGTTTTACCCAAACCATTACCTCAACTACTAGGCTCAACAAACATAGTAATAGAGAAAGCATATTAGACTGGACACTTGCATATTAGACTGGATACTTACAAACAAAGTCAAAAATACTTACAAAGTAGGAACCTTACCAGATGATGTTAGTGATCACTCCTTAACATTCATAACAAGGGAAAAGGCTGATTGTATAAATCCAGGCATTATAAGAAAAATACGCACCATCAAACATTTTAATGTGGAACTGTTTCAGTCTGAACTTAGTGCACGTAACTGGAACCCCTTAGAAACACTTCCTCTTGAAGATGCAGTATTTTACTTTAACACAACTTTTTTATCCATTCTTGACATACATGCTCCTGAACGTACTATTAGAATGAAATCTAACACAGCCCCTTGGCTCTCCCATGAAACCAAAAAACTTATCTTCAATAGAAATAAAGTCTGGGCCACTTGGAGAGCCCATAGAAAGAACCCTGATCTACTACATTTCTGCCAGCTTAGAAATCTAACTAAAAAGGCAATAATAACTGACAAAAAAAAATTCTACTGCGAAATACAACAAACTCATCTTAACAATTCTAAACTTTTCTGGTCATCAGTTAATAGACTCCTCTCCCCAGGAACTTCCAAAACACCTCCCCCACTTAATGCTGACCCTGATACCCCTCAACAAACTGCAGATGCTTTTAACTCTTTCTTCACTGAAACTATACAAGCTCTTGCTAAACAACTTAATGCCAACAACTTCCACCCAGCAAGTAACCTAACAAACTCTGCCTTTAAATTCTCTCTACAACCTATCTCTACATCTTACATATACAGACTCCTTCTCAAACTAAAACCTTGTACCCCCTCTGCTGATAAGCTCCCTTCACTTTTTCTTCAAAAGGCTGCCAAGGTTATCGCATACCCTATATCTATTCTCATAAATAGGACAATCAAAGAAGGAACCATCCCAGATATCTGGAAGGTCTCTCACATTATCCCACTTCATAAAGGTGGAAACTCCATTGACTACTCTAACTATAGACCTATTGCTCTTCTCTCTCCTCTAGCTAAAATTATGGAGAAATGTATCCATCATCAACTTGTACAATAACTCTCTCTTCACAACATAATTGCAAACTGTCAACATGGCTTTAGACCACATCACAGTACTACTACTGCCCTGCTGTCCTTTGTAGACACCATCAATCATAACCGTAACAACAACCTACTCTCTTCTGCCCTCTTCATTGACCTCTCTAAAGCATTCGATATGGTCAACCACTCTTTATTAATTAATACTCTTGAATCCCTCTCTTTTGATACCCCAGCCACTAAATGGTTTAGTTCCTATCTTACAAACAGAAAACAGGCAGTTCTCTGGGATAACCATATTTCTTCTCTTTTGCCTGTTTCTATCGGAGTTCCACAAGGCTCTATTCTTGGCCCACTTCTCTTTTCCCTCTTCATTAATGATCTCCAAACAATAATCCCTCAAGCAACCTGCATTCAATATGCAGATGATTCTACACTCATCTGCTCAGCATCCTCCACCCCAGAACTTATCTCTCTTACTCAAAAAACCTTTAACACTGTGGAAACATGGTTCTCTAGCCGGTTCCTCCTACTAAATGCTAAAAAAAACAAACTTCTCCTCTTCACCCCCACTTCCAGGAAGTCCCCCTTAAACTTCACCATCTCTTCTAACAGTGCCACTGTCATCTCACCTGACTCCACAACTAAACTTTTAGGTATTACCATTGACAACAACCTCTCTTTCAACCAACACATTAACAACACCATAAAACTAGTCAACAGAAATATTGGGTCCTTATATCGTATTAGACCATTTCTTACACCTACAACTAGAACTAGGATTGCTCACTCCCATCTTATATCTACTCTCCTTTATGCTTCACCCATTTTCACCAACCTCAAGAAAACCAACCTCAACAAACTGGCAACCTGTTATAGTAACATTGCCCGTTTCGCTACTGGTAACCCCTACAGAACCCATCACTGTCTCAACTTGAAACTACTAGGCTGGCTAGAGCTTCAGAACTTTCTTGCAATCCCTCAACTCACTATTGCCCATAAAATACTGTACCAACCAAATAACACCCCTATACTCTCTCAACTCATAACCCTTTATAACAATCTTAACTCTCTCCGCTCTTCTAATAAACTCTTGGCTAGTTCTGTAAAAGCAAATAACACTGCTGGTGACTCTCTATTCACCAATTCAGTAGGTACAAAATGGAATTTGTTACCTAGGAACATAACAATGATCACATCATTGCCTCTCTTCAAAAAAAATATTAAACTGCACTTCCAAAATCACTGGCTTTGTCCCTGCAGTAAACCTGACTAACCTTTCACTTGTATTACGCAACTTTAATCCAGCTCTTACTCATGTGTGACTCTTTCCTCCACTTACCTTTCTTTTCTTATCTCACTTCATCTTACCATAGCTTCTTTGTCTGTTAACAGTCTTAACTTGATCTCATTTTCAAAACTCTTCCCTTCTTAACTTCTCCTTTTCTTATTACTCTCTTTGTCTTCTCCTTCTTAGCTCCTTTCCTTTGTTACCTCTATAAAACTAGTATTTTTATCTTTGGGTAATTTTATTTTGGACTGTAACTGAGTTTAGTAACTAATTCATGTAGTAATAATTTTAAATTGTAGAGTGTTAGTTTTTTACTAATTTTTTTACTAATTCTATTACTTTTACTTATGTTGGTTTTATGCCTTGTATTTACTTCTGTGGAGCTTTTCTCCCCGGGCCTCTACTGAAAATGGAAATATCTCCAGATAGACTAGCCCGGTCAACAAATGTAAAATAAATAAAAAATAAATAAATCTCTTAAAGGCAAATTATGTATTTTTTTGTTTGATCCATTTGTTAACTGGGTAAGCCCACTTGGACAAGTGCCCCTTTTCAGGGATGACCCAGAAACATTATCTGGTTAAGTGACTTGAATGCTTACTCAGTTCATCAAAGCCTGACTGATATAGTCTGACAGAAGAGGCTTTTAACAAAATTATTTAAGAGGGGGCAAATATATGTACTCTTCTAACTAATACAAACTCACTGTGAGGTACCAAGCTCCAGAGGAAATTTGAAATGTCCTTCATCAGAACTCTATTCTATCTGGGCTGAATGATCTGGAATCACTGAACTTAGTGACAGTCAACAAAACAAACACCTATCAAGGTCTGCCAGACCTTTTAGCATGGGAAGGTGCTTAAGCTTGGTATGTCTTTCAGAAGGCAATCCCTAAATCTTTTCTGTTACACTGGTCATTTTCCTGTCTGTGGTATTGACCCCATCCTTACAATTCTCACTTTCCTGTGTGTCTCACTCCTTTGTAAACACTGAGGTACATAATTCATTCATAGCTTCTACCCATCTCCAGCCACAGGATACTTTCTCTTTTTTTCCCTTCCAGAAACAGTTTTAGTCTGACTGTTGCTATGTTTTCTAATGTATCTGATTTTGCCAGTTCTGATGGAATACAGTGATAAAGGACTTACGATGACTCAAGTGACATAAGTTAATTTAACAGTTCAGGCACCCACTGGAGCGGTCAGGCAGAGGAAAGGAATAAGAAGCTGATGCCTGATTCAAAGATGGCCGCCATTCTTTAAACACTGCAAGTCTACAGCTCTTCAGATATCAGAAATAAAAATCAACCCTGTGGAGATATCACAAGATTTAATACGCTAATTGGCAGCAATAACTAATGTACTAGGATCTATCTTCACTTCTGAGAGGAAAAAATAGAGAAAAAATATTTTGTAACAGCAGGATTGGAACTGATGGTCAGCCTGACTCTGAACAGAGTAACAAACAAAGGAATTATATATCTCTCAGCTGAAATCTTACTCCTGGTATAAATACGTTTACAGTGTATCAAAATGTCAAAAGAAGACAAAACTATGGAAACCACAACTTCTAAAACTAAACTATCAGTCTTGCAATCTCCGGAAAAAGAAGCTATTTTTAAAAGACAGAAAACAGTTACACAAAGGGAGACTGCAAAAACAGGAATAACAAACAAACCAGATCAACCGGTCAGCATGGAGGAAATTAAATCAGCATTGTTACCTATTCAAGAAGCCTTAAAATATTTATCAACTCAAATGCTTACGTTTAGTGCCACATGTAATCAAATTTTGGAAAGGATGGATAAATCAGAAACCAGAATAGCTGAAAGTGAGGATAAAATAATAATGCTTACGAAAAAAAACAGACTCTCATGATGCAGACATTCAAACCATGCAAAATAAAATTTTAGACCTGGAAGCAAGATCCAGACGGAATAATATAATAATTAGAGGAATCCCAGAAACAATTCAATACAATGATCTTAATGCTACCATAATACAAATACTTGAAACACTGTTTAAGGACTCTGACAGTGTTAAACAGATTGTTATAGAAAGAGCACATAGAGCAGTCAGAGAATCATTTGCTTCAAATGCACCTAGACCAGTCTATGCCAAAATACTGAATTACCAAGATGCAAGCAAAATACTTCTAACTATTAAAAAGAATGGTGGATTTATCATGTGGCAAAATAACAAAATTTCCATGACACAGGACTTACCAATGCAAATAAGGCAATCCAGGCAAATGCTAGTTCCATACTGCAAGTTTTTGATTGAAAAAAACATCAGATTTCAAATGAAGTTTCCCAATACTTTAATTTTCACAGTAGATGGTACTAAATATTCAATAATCACTAAAAAAGAAGCAAAACCTACCTTTTTGAAGCTTTTCAAGGCACTGCCAACTTCAGAAGTTTGATCAAAGCATCCAGGCTTTTTTTTCAGCATCAGACAGACTGGGACTCCATAATTACGACGATCCGAGGCTTTATAACTCTTTGTTTGTTCTTTTCTTTTTACCAGGCCCTGGGAAACACTTGATTACCTCTTATCTCGAAGTTCTAGCGTGTCCACGAGGCTTTTCCAAGGATTTATGGCTTCAACGATCGTAGACAAGCCATGAAGTAGCAGGAAGTCCTTTGGAGGCTGCAAGGGGACTGATTTCAATGTAGCGCATGCAGGAGGTCCGTCCGCGAACTGGTTCCCCCGTCGCAAAATCGAAATGAAAAAAACAAGCTCATCAAGCAGGAAGGACTATAGGGAAGCTGTAGAAACTGTTTGGATCTAAAAACGAAGCTTCCTGGACTTATTTGGAGGGTAAATGGCTTCAGTGTGGTATGAGGAAATGTACAGCTGTACAGGTAGGAAATACTATTGTGAATGGGCTGGTTAAAATAGAAGGGTATTACATTGTATAGTGATAGAATTTGATAATTATGTCTCTATTTCTTTTTTTTCTTAGATAGGTTTTTTCACTTTTAATTAGGAAAATGTATGTGTATGCTTTGTTCAATAGAGTAACATGATGTTAGTATAACAAATGTTATGAAAAACTGTGAACTTGAAATGTTTAAAATGTCACATTTAGTCTTTCCTTCTCTTTAATATTTTTAAATGTATTTTATATGGACACAATTATTTAGCCAAATGCTTTGTGTAGTACAGTTTTTATTGTTACTTATAGTATTTTACAAGTTTTAGCAGACTGTTACCTTTGGAGGAAGACAATTAACTAAAGCAGTTAGAACATTTAAACAAAAATAAGCTTAGGATTGTCTTGCAATGTTTAACAACTGTTGGCTTTCTCTGGGAATTAATAATTAATATTGTATATGACAAGAAGTTAAAATCTATTATTGTTATTGCTGATTATCAATATAGTGAGGTATTAGTTAAACTGGATTTACATACAACAATTAGTAAATGTGTTTGACTATAGAAAATATGTCCAGAGCTGTAGTTAGGTAGTTAGTAGTGTTTATTAGGGAATGTTTGAATTAAGCTTTGTAGATTTAGAGATAGTGGTTGTAGGTTTTTTGCATGAGGTTTTTGTGTTAGTTTGTAGAGTTAGAAATTTAGATAACCAGAGATATTCAAGGAATGTGAAAAACCTATGTACATCCTGGTCCAGAGGAATAGTGGATAAGCACTGGGTAGGGATGGGATGTCAGATTTGCTTCCAAATAATCTATGATATGTTAACATACTGTAATCTAAGGTTGTCTCTTAATAGTAGGAATAGGAATACATTTTTGAAAAGCTTCATATGTGGATAATAGAATCCTGGAATGTTAAAGGACTCCAGAACATGAAAAAAATTAAGCTATTTTTACACCTGTTTTTCCAATCAAAAGCAGACTTTATTTCACTACAAGAAACTCATTTGACTAATGATCAGTGGGATATACTGAAGGATAAGAAATGGATTAGGGAGATAGTGGAGGCGGAAGGGACAACGAACAGTGCAGGGGTGGCAATTATAATTAAAAACCGATACCAAGAGAAAATCTTAGATGTCAAAGTAGATAAAGGGGGACGGTGGTGTTTAGTGGTTCTGATATCCAAGTTCTATGATAAACCCATATTACTTATGAATATATACGCCCCTTCCACTAAATCAGCACCATTTTATAACTTCACTTTACTCCATTTTACAACAATATAACAACTGTTATATATTAATGGGAGGTGATTGGAATTCGTATCAAGATCCCAAGTTAGATAAATTTGGTTCATCTAAAGCTTTTAATAAACAGGCAATGATAGCATTGAAGGAATTTAAAACCAATTTTAAATTATATGACCCATTTAAACATACACACACACAAATGAAAGCAGAGAATTTTACTTTTTACTCAAGTTGCCATAAAATGTGGTCGAGAATTGATTTTTTTTTTATCTCAGAAGTATTGATTTCTGCTGACCCATGTGTTTCTACCCAAGCTCGACAATTATCGGACCACTCAAAGATCACATTAACACTAAACAATAATAATATGAGTAATAGGAGACTTCGAGGATACAATTGGTCTTTAAATCCATATTTACTGAGGAAAGATGACATATTGAAAGAAGTTAAAGAGACACTTAAACAGTTACTCCATAACCTCCTCAAAAACAGACACCCTGTTGATATACAATGGGCTACAACTAAAGCCCAAATAAGAGGGATTTTTCTTCAGAAAGCTACTTACTATAAAAAAATGCAAACTAAGGAACTACAAGAATTGGAAATCAAAATTAAGTTACTAGACCAGGAGTTAATGAGGAACTACAATAAACAAACAGAAATAGACTTATTAAAGTGTCAAAAAGAATTGTTTTTATTACATAATAGTAAACTATCATTTTATGAACAGAGAAATTTAGTAAAATATGCAAATCATATTCAGACTCCCTCAAAAGCACTAGCACGCATCATTAACCAAACGAAATCAACACTATTAATATCAGAAATATATTATAATAATAGAACATATACTAATAAGGCAGACATCATGAATACTTTTGAAACAATATTTAATCAGGTATATGGTGATCAGCAGACACTTTTACCAGATAAAGTTAGGAAAGATTTCTTACAGAAGATCACATTCCCGAGTATTGATAATGAGTCCCATAGGGATTTAATTAAACCAATTTCAGCGGAGGAGGTAACAGAGATAATTAAGAAGCTGAAACCACATAAAGCCCCAGGGCCGGATGGATTGACCTCTGAATTTTACAAAACTTTTAGTGAGATTCTGAGTAGAATACTTTCACAGACATTTAATTATATAATTCAAAATAAAATTAATGATCCCCACTTTAATGCTTCAAAGACAATTTTGATACCGAAAGAAAAAAGTGATTCTAAAAACCCAGATAATTACAGACCCATTTCACTCTTGAATATAGACATGAAAATTATGACATCCATCCTGGCAAATAGACTGAAAAGGGTCACAAATCTAATAGTATCAGAGGAACAGGTGGGGTTTATGGATGGGAGACAGACCACTGATAATACATTAACGCTTCACACATTAATTTCCTACGCCAAGCACAAAAATCTCAATATTTATGCACCTATAATTGACGCACAGAAAGCATTTGACAGAGTTAACTTGGTATATCTATTTGATATGTTATCATACTTTAATATACCTCAGGATTTCATTTTAACATTAAGGAAAATATATAACAACGCATATACAAATGTATTTATCAATCAAGAATGCTCTAAAAGAATACAAATTAAAAATGGTACCCGACAAGGGTGCCCATTATCTCCTATTTTATTTAATCTTTATTTGGAACCATTATTTTTACACCTTAAACAAAATGTTTTTTACAATCCCCCAACATTATATGGTATGAAGATAAATATGGCTGCTTTCGCAGATGATTTAAATATATACTGTACCACACCTGTGTCAGATACCGAGAAAATATTAAAAGCAGTAGAAGACTTTGAGAAAATCTCTAATTATAAACTTAATTTTAAGAAATCCAAAATATTCCCATTAAAGACACCTACACCCTTTTCATTGTTACCATTGATAGGACAGGTAATGACGGAAGAAAGAACAAAATATCTGGGTATTGTATTTTCAACTGATAATAGAGATTTTTTTATAAATAATGTTAAGTCAACTTGGGATCAGATAACATTGGACTTGAAAAGATGGAGTAAACTGAAATTACCAATGATGGCAAGAACTGCAATTATCAAAATGAATGTTCTTCCCAGAATACTATATATACTTAGAGCTACACAACTCAGAATCACGAGGAAATTTTTTTAAACAGCTTCATATAGGACTGGGGAGATTTCTTTGGGAACCTAGGAAAACGAGGATAACATATTAGAAACTGATGGCTCCAAAGAATAGGGGAGGTCTAGACTTACCGGATTTCGAAACTTATTACTTGGTAATTAATGCTAACAGAATTTTAAGGGCGATTCACTTTGATAGAGGCAGTCTGAAATGGGTGCCCAAATGGTTGATCTTAACTTATAGACATGTAACTGGAGTGGGAATTAACCGTAAAGCTTTACCCTTTTTGAATAGAGGAACACTCAGTAAATATGACTTAATGGAACATATTAAAAGCTATGTAACTTCAATTCAAAATCTTTTTACTTCATTAAACCTACTAAAGTATATGATGGTGTTTCAACCACTCCACAAGAACCCAAATTTAGTAATAGGGAATACATTGATAGACTTACAGAAATTCCCTCTAATAAAGGATTTAATCATATTGGATTTCTACCCCTTTCTTGGGATATCAGTTCACGATATTTTAAAAGAGAAAAGTCTTCGTATTTCCTATCTAATTATCATGAGACAACTAAAAGATCTGGCTATAAATTATTTTAATAACTTTGAATTTAAAGAAGAGGAATTAAATATATGACGTAATCTGTGAGAAGCTCTGATACAAGACAAAAAATATATAACTACCTCATATAAACTGATAAAAGAGATGAAATATAATAAACATATTCTCTTATCGAATTACTGGAGGGAAAAATTAATATTAGTTGACGACAGAAAGATCTTGGAAGCATTTAATCTAACATTAAAGTCAGTATCCCTCCAAAAATTACTATTCACACAATTGATGATATTTAACAATGCTTACTATACCCGTCTTACTCTTCATAAATTTGACTCAAAGAACTCGCCTAATTGTCCATACTGCATAGACCAGACAGCTGACCTGTTTCACATGTTTTGGAGTTGCAAATGCATTTTTAAACTTTGGAATTCGTTAAAACTTCATTTACAGAAAATGGGCTACCAACACTCAACACTCTCTTGGGAATTTATGATCCTACATATTCCCTCAGATAACTTAGACAAATCAAAAAGGATCATAATCATGAATATTTGTTTATTAATGAAACTATACATAGCTTCAAACTGGTTGAACCCGACCCAGACATCTTTGGAAAATTTTAGAACATTAGCAATAAGACACATATTAGCGCACAAATTGTTAATCAATGACCATAAGAAAAGCATAAATAATATTAAAATATGGGAGCAAATCTTTAATATTGTGTTGGCCTAGAGGTTCTTATCCACTGTTACTCAGGATATATATTTATAAGACAGATTCAATCTTAGATTAGATATAGGTTGTAATAATAATACAGACTGATGGCTTTTTCATGTTGTATTTCCTTCTTAATAATTTGTGTTAATATACAATGTTTGTGTAACTTTTGGAAGCAATCATGTACATATTGTATATACATAGTAGTGTGTAGTTATGTAGTTGAAAAATAATAAAAGACGGATGATTGAAAAAAAAAAAGAAGCTGATGCCTTCTTGCCTTTCTGTACTTGTGAAGACTGGGGCTCAAGCAACAGTCAGCCTATGGGTGGGTCTGGGGGGCTTTGCCACCATGAGGCTCAGGATGGGTGCACCCAGAACCATGTCTCTTGGCACATATAATCAAAATGTTGATATACTTTAAGGGTGTAGTGCTAAAACTAATGCACCTCCTCATGTAGTTATGGCAGCTCTGATCCCTCAACTCCCACACAGCCCACTTTGCTGTCTAGATTCATGGACTGGAAAATCTGGCTTGGGCATTAAATATTATGGTATAGTAAGTAAACTAAGATCAAATAGGGTTTAATAAAAAGTGTTGTCATTTTAAATCCCTAATGAATAAAAAATACACACGATTAAAAAAATAATACTAATAAAAGCAGGTGAAGGTATCTTTACTAAAAGCCAGAAGCACCAAAAATAAAACAGGTGAGTCAATAATTTTTTCCTGCTTAGGGGTTGTTGTTATCAGCACCACTACTGATATATCATTTACAGATATAAAACATGCAATACAAACTCAAGGATATATCTCTCTTCACTGTTTCAGATACGCTGGGGTATTTGGCAGTGTCTCAATCTTTGTAAAAGAACTCCTAAAAACAGAAACCATGCAATCTACTCAAGACTAGATGTTACTAATATAATAATTAAAATAAGCAGTGAAAAGCAGAATATTGTTGTACATAGATCTTAGTAATTGCATTCTGAAAAAACAAAAAACGTTGTTATACACTTTTCATGCAATCAGAAAAGAGTATAACAATGACACAGATTCCGGAAACTTTGCTGCATTTTGCTAAGTGAATCTGAACAAGTGGCCACTCACAGGGTGAGCGCAGTTTGGTAAAACCCAGCTACATAATCTGGTCGAACATGTTACATGCTAATGACAAGATAATGAAGCGCTGTGTATGATAATGAGGCAAAACAAGATGGCAGAAATGCTTAAATTCCATGCAGTAATGGTACACTCGCCTTACATTTGAACTCTGCCATATGCTTGTGTTCAGATGATATACATCACACAATATGCTTGGGATTGCTGCAACCATTGTAAATCAGTATCTGCAAATGGCTCTGATTGCAGCTGCTTTGCCTGATGGTATGTGATGTTGCCTTGGACCAAAGAAAAAAATAACCCAACATAAAAGAAGTATAAAAAATATATGCAAAAACTGTGTGTGTGTGTGTGTGTGTGTGTGAGTGACACATTTGCAAATAAGTGTATGGAAAACTATAACCAGCTTGTGCACACCCACAGGCAAAGCAACTATGAAACAGAAAAGGGCAGGGTACAGTTATCATCACCTTCACAGGTGAGGAAGGGAGCTAGTTCTACCAATAATAGCGTAGGATGAATCACCTCCTTGGTTAGAATTCTGTGCTTTAAAAGTTATTCCTTAGCATAGTGAGGCTCTCTATATCATTATATCGATTCATCACTCTGGATTGGATGAGCATACTAATTACGATTCATCTTAATATTGTTTCTGAATTGCTCAGTGTGCATGAAGAGCAAACCTGCTAAACATCATGAAGACTACTGCACAATGCCATGCATACTCTCAAGCACTGCAGGCAGCTCCACCCACCCAAGGTAAGCATAACAGGTTATGACTGAGGAAACTGTCATCCCATTATTACCCATATGAAGACAGAGTCGCTGTAGAGCATTTATTCTCAGCAGCAAACAGAGGGATGGAAGACTCTCATATTTTACTCCACAGTGCCTATATTTTATTATTTTGCCATCCATCATGCAAATGAATTGCCTGTCAGTGCCTGTACCTGTGGGTAGACCGAGATATGAGAAAACTGTTTTGGGTGCCAATACCTTATCGTTTTTCCTGATATTTGAAGGCGAGACAATTATGGCTGGAGAAGTTATGGCTAGTGCTCATTTTAGAGCACAGAGGTGGTGCGAAGAGGAGTCCAAGATTTTACTGGACATTCTCCTGTGGGAGGACTATACTGGATCACAGTATAAGGCTGATACCTGCAATAGTTAGCCAGTTCTGTTACTTGTGCCACTGGCATCCCATGAACACAGGAAACAGTGCCATCACTTCTTCTGTGTGTTGGTTTCACACAAGACTTTGTAGATGGAAGGCTGAAGTTAGCTTAAAAAATAACCTGCCACTGCATGCCACTATTCAATTCCTCATTATGCACAGGAACAGACAAGAGCTCCTAAAGGTATACATGCAGTCATGAAAAAAGTCTCTGTTTGCACAGTTAACAGTTGTAGTTGTAGCCATTAAAAGTAAGTCAGTACAATCTTCATACAGCAGTGCCATACCTGTCAGTACTGGCATAGCTTAATGGTAGTAATATGACTGTGCAGTGTTAGAAGTGTGCTCCTGCATGCCTTCTCCTGTAGAGGTGGACAAGTGGCTCATCAAGTTAAGTTTGTGTGCACTAAGATTGTTAGGATAGCTGTGGATTCCCCCCCATAAAAATTCTGCCGTCATGGCAGAGAATAACCATCATCCCAACAGCATCATAGGAGAGGATCTTTGTGGGAGGGAATAGTAGAATCTTTGATTTATTTGCATTGAGAGAGAGGTGGTTTTGGTGCATCCAGTTTTCAGTTGTTGAGAAGTCAGTTTGGGTTTTAGTCAGCAATTCAGAGAGGTTTGAGGCAGAGCAGACTAAGGTTGAATCGTCTGCGTATTGAATGATTTTAGCATCAGGAATAGCAGTGTGAAAGTTATTGATGAAGATATTAAAAAGCATTGGCCCAAGGATGGATCCCTGTGGTACGCCAGTTGGGGTAGTTAGGAAGGAAGAGATGGAGTTCTTCCATTTGACTGCCTGTGATCTGTCTGATAGATAGCTGGAGAACCAGGATAAAGCATTATGTGAGAGATTAAGGTTTGAGAGATGACAGAGAAGGTGCTTGTGGGAAACAGTATCAAAGGCTTTAGACAGATCGAGTAAAACAGTAGAAACTAAGTGGCCTGAATCTCGGGCTTGAGTGACAGTTTCTAGGAAAGAGAGTAGAGCGGTTATTGTGCTATGGACTGGATGGAAGCCATGCTGGGTATATAAAGTCTGCCAACTAATTACACTCCCAAAAATATGTTCCCAGTTGCCTCTTTCTTCCCCATCACACCTCCCAAAATCTACAACCTACCTGAGGAAAAATTATTTTGAGTCTGCTTGGGGTATAAAAATACCTAAGCAAACACTTCCAAGCAAAGATCTTAAATATTCTCGATTTTGTTGCATATTTGGGAGTCATACATATAGCTTCCCATTGTTCCTTCATGAATTGCTCATTAAACCTCTCTTCCTAATCCTTGCTATCCTCCTCTGATAGATTCCTATAGTAATCATGCAATATTTTATATGACCCACCAGTTATCCCTTTTTTTTTTTAACAGCAGCTTCCGTTCTAGATTCTACTGAAAACTCTACCAGTGCTGATCTTCCACTTAGCATCACCTTATTCTTTTCTCTTTGTCTATACTCCAATATCAGACCTTGATAGTTAGGGCAATTTCTAGCCTACAGTCCAAGTGAATTGTTGGCCTCTTCCGATTCTATTACCTTTCCCTAATTATTTGCTCCATAGGTTCATAGGAGGTCACTAGACTAATGGCCCTAGAGCCTTTACAAGCCTAGCCATGTTAATCCCAAGTATCCCCATTTGTTCTTTTTGGGTAGTTCACAGAATGAATTTATGAACAGAGTGGGTCTGTGACCAACACTGGCTACCCCTGTCCATGAGGGACACAGGTGCCACCCCAGGGGTGAATTTGCTGTCTCCCATCCAATTATCTAGGTTGCGTTTGAATAGGGTCAATGAGGAGCTTTGTTTATGAGAATAGGACATTTATTCCAGAGAAGTGGCAATCTCTGAGAAATATATCTGTCTCTCCTGCATGTTCTGTTAATGTCACTAGCTAGGCTGAGATCATTAGAGAGAGTGACTCTTGTGCCATTTGACTTGCAGATGTGCAGCATTTCCAATAAGGCACGGTTTGAGATTGCCCTATAGGCCAGGCACAAGTCATCTCTCAGCAGCCTTTAAGATACAGAGTAAAGTGACAGGACTTTCACCCTGTCCATGTAGGTCATGGTTTGGAGTCCCTGTATTTTCTTAGTGAGAAACCTTTGAGGTCTCTCCAGCTGCTGCAGGTGTCTGGTGAGGTACATGCAAAAGGGTGCATTATACTCTTGTAGTGGTCTTATGAAGGTCAAGTACAGTGGAGTTATAACATCACTTGGCTTGGATGCTATGCCCTTGCTTATGAGGTGCACTACACAGAAGGCTTTCCTTATCATTGTGGAAACCTGGTGGTCAAAGTTCAGATTGCTATCAATCTGTGTTCCAAGTCTCACACCACTGGATTGGAACACAGGGGGTGCTGTCAATATTGTAATCTATAGGGAATTCTGTTTTGCCAAAGGGAATAATAATGCATCTTTTTGCATTTAGTTTTAGTCCATGGCTTTGGCACTAATCATTTATTTGTGTTAGCCCTTCTTGTAATATGTTGACATCATTGAGGGGCTCAGTAATTGCTTCCAGTTTGCAATCATCAGTGGACTTGGTGAGCCAAAGGCCATCTACTTTGGCCTGGACTTCTGAGAAATAGATGCCAAACAGTAAGAGTCCCAGCACAGACCCCTGTGGTACTCCACTGGTGATGGGTCTACTGGTAGAGGTGGTGCCACCAATTTTGACAGAGTCTCTTCTGTCAGTTAGCCAACTGGCTACACAACAAGTAATATAAGAGTTAATCCCTATCTGGGAGAGTTTCTCAATGATGCCAGAGTGGGGAATTGTGTTGAAAGCCTTGGCAAGGCTGAGATATGTAGTGTGCACTGTCTTACCTTCATCTACGGCTTTGTTAACATTCTCAAAGAAGTCCACCAGGTTTAATAAACATGACCTACCCTTAACAAAGCCAAACTGGGTTGGGTCTAGCATTTGGATGTTGCCTATGTCCTTGTTGATAAGGTCCATGGTAATTCTTTCCATGGCCTTGCAGATGAGGCTGGTTAGTCTTATGGGTATGTAGTTCCCAGGGTCAGTTGATGGGCCCTCTTTGTGCAGTGGGATTACTGTTACTGTTCTCCATTCTGCAAGAACACAGACAGTTCTTAAGCTATAATTACAGACAATGCCATGTGGATCTGCTAGGTCTTGTTTAAGATTGTTTAGTAAACAACCTGGGATATTATCAGGTCCCCTTGAGGCTGTGTTTTTGGCCTTGGTGAGTGCAGAGACAACCTGTTCTCTAGAGATACTAGGAAGAGGGCTGGTGTCAGGTATGCTTTATTTTATGGTAGATGGGGATGGGGGGTGAAATTTGCACTGAATCTGTCAGCTAGCAGGTTGACGATATCTTCCAGTGTAGTATAGGTGATCCCATCTACAACCAGTTTGGCACATATCTGGGCATTCCCTTTTAGACTTAGGATATAGTTAAAGAATGCCTTATGATTATCCTTGGCTATGGATGTGATTTTAGTTTCTCATTTTTGATTTAGAAGGCTTAGCAGGATTTCTGATTTTCTTGTTTAGGCTTAGAATGGAACTCTTCCTCTGTAGAGTGATATCCCTCTTGCTTTTGGACAACAGTTTCTTCCGCTTGTTATATAATCTATTTGTACTTAAAGTCCACCACTGTGGCTTGTTTTTACGGGAAGACCTGGTTTTGATCTGGTTAGGTACACCAGAGTTTATACAGTCACTTAAGTGTTTGTACAGGGCATTTGCGTACACTTCTGCATAGTGATCACAGATGTCTGTGATTGCTGGTGGTATGAAGCTTTTTTTTTTGCTATCACTTAGTAGGCTGTAGTTAGCTTTGGTAAAGATTTTTTTTATAATTTTTGTTACTGTGAGGGTGCCAGTTCCAGCAGTTACTTCAAAGAAGACTGATTTGTGGTCTGACCTAACCAGGGAGGACATCAAGCAAGGGGAAGTACAGTGACCCTCCCCATGTTGGTGAGTGCTATGTCCAGAACATTACAGCTCCTAGTGGGGAATGCAGATTATCTGTTCCAGAGCATTTGTGATAAAAAAGTCCAGGAACCTCTGGGTGAGCATGTTTTTGCTTGTACATGTTCCCCAGTCTATAGAAGGATAGTTGAACTCTCCCATGACTAAGGTGTTGGGCTGTATATTGAGGGATATCAGTACATCGAGGTAGGCAGTATGCTTATCCTGGTTCATGGTGGAGGATCTATAGCTAGCAATGATGTGGTATGGTACTTTCCCAATACTTAACAGGACATGGAGTAGTTTGAGAGTCATGCTGATTGACCAGTCTCGAAGTGCATTTGGTTTTAATGAAGATAACAAGAAGCAACAAGACAAAATCCACACAGAGTCCCTCAAAGTTTCAGTAAGTCAAGTGTCACACACTTAGCCCAAAAAAACAAACACTGTAAGAAACTTTCCACCAGGTGTTCTCCAGATTTGAAACAATATGAACCTAGTACTGGTATTAGCGAAGTGTCAGTCCCAAGGTAGAACAGCAAAAACACCAAGGCTAAGTGAAGCGCAGATAAATATACTCAAGTCTCCATGAAAATGCATTAGGTGAGAAATTGCTGCAGCAAATACGCTGATAAAACAGCAACAAGTAAATTTGTAATATAAGATAAAAAAATTCAAACGCAGGCAATATAAAAAGCAAACTTCAACCAAAATAAAAAATGCAGTCTTGTTTTAATTATTAAAATCCAACTGAAAGCCGATATCATCTGATTCCACGCAGTAGCGGAGCAATTTCTAATTTATATTAGGTCATCTTATTACATAAGAATCATAGGAGAGATGGCTTCAGAAAATATTTTTCATCTGATTGCCGCGAACAAATATGGGTATATGAAATATAACAGGTTTTCGGTTCTCCCCTAGGATATATTTATTTTCAAATATTAGCAATAATAACATAATACATATAATAAATGTAGAATAAATACATGACACATACGCGGTCGTGTGTAACTATTAATTATACTATGGTCAAATATTTAAGAAACATATATAACAGTCAAGTTCTACGTACATCTTACTGTCTTGTCTAAAAAATGGTATCGCCTAGTCTCAATCTTAAAATTTTATTTGCCATATCGTTTCATTTGCTGTCGTAGTCTTATTATAGCGCTCGTCATATCATGAGTTCTATATTACAGATTATTTTCGCTGGCGCCAGCACCTGCTGGGAATTCCAAATTTGGCATCTGGAAAGCAGAATGCATATACATTTAAGCTTGCACAAATCTCTAAGTCCATCACAGGGAAAGCATGACGACACTTATCAGCCACCGTAGTTCAGTTTGGCTATTTTATTAAACATATGATAGAAACTTATTAAGCTTTAAAATCATGTTTTCCACCAAAAAGCCTGCTATGGAAATTAATAAAACAATATATATGATAAGAACGGTATCAACAATAAAAAGGATTGTTCCAAATTTAAATGATGCATTAAAATAAAAAAAAAATTCATATATCTTATAAACATAGGGACCCAGGTTATAATGTGCATAACACTTCTAACATAATCTAGTGTAATAGAGAACAATTCATTGGTTATAATGCATAAACAATGTCAAGAACATGGTAAGGTCTCACAAAACTATTGATCTGCCCTACACCATCATATAGGGAAATATTAAAATGTATTGGGAATCCAGGTTATCTATGTAGAAAGTTATTTATAGTACTTTAATATAGAGGTATAATTTAGTAATAATTTAGAAAAAAGATTCATGCAGGTATGTTACAATGTATTAGATCACTTGTTACATAATTCTCCAACATAATAGAAGATTTAAACGACCTGAAATATTAATAAGGAGGTGCTTAGGAAGATCTTTCATGCAATAGAACAATGACAATTATCAAATATGTTCTTTACATAGACCTCCAATATTATAGAGCTATATAATTCACCTTGATAATATTATAGTATATATATGGTTATCATATACATGTATTAGATAATTTTTAATTTTTGACAATCTATAATATTTTGTATAATAGATTTTTATGTTATATATAATATGTGTAGAGGTTATTGTATTACCATTATAAGTTACTCTGCTTTTAGATACCATACAGTAAGATACATTAGAGTTTTATAAAATGTTATCTACATATAGATATGTTGTTGTTATTAATGAAATAAGTATAAATAGAATTCTTTTGTACTTTCCAGTAAAATATATACTAGAAACATTATGCAAATATGTACAGCAGCATTTGGTATTGCTATATTATAGAAGTTTTAAACAATGTGGAAACAATATTTATATACTGTAGAAATTATTAATATTATAGAGATATATGTATATTAATATTTATAGAGATCTTAAATATATAAAAAGTTTTATATATATATGAATTATATATACTTTGTTTAGCTTATTTATGTAATCATGCTTTTAAAATAGCTATAATAAATGCTTTTCTGGGGAACGTTTATATATGTTATATAATATTTAAATCCTTTTATTGATATATCCAAGTTCTATGATTTTTAAGTATATATTAATTGTAATGACTTAATAACGCTTAATTATGATAGTTCGCTTTTTATGATATGCCCAAGAGCAGGCTGATAAACCGCACCGCCTTTTAACCGCAGCTAATAATTTTTGATTTGACTTAATGATGAGCGTTTTTTTGTTTACGCTTAAATGTATGTTATGAGGTTTTTGATGTGCAGAGACTTAGTTTTGGAACTTTTAGGATTCTTGATGTGTCCGATGCAAAAACTTATGTTTAAACCGCTTATGGAAATGTTAGAGCAAATCTTTTAGGCTGTTAGCGGCTAGTTCAAATCTGACAATACCCTTTGCTGCATATGATATGATGTAAGATGTGAGCATGTATATTTTCTCATTTCGATAAGTCAACTCCATGTTATGAGATTCACCTGAGATATGCATTTAATTTCTAAGAGTTACATATGTTTCTCTAGCATTTTAAGATTTATAATATTTTTTACATTTGATAGCATCATTAGTATGGTAATTAAATGGTTATGATACATGTTTGACTGATTTTAAAGTTTTTTTATTTTTCAGTAACCTGTATTTATTGTTTTATCGTTATATATGTATCAATTATTTGAAATGTTTTTGTTTACATTGTTTTAATAATATTTGAATTTGTCAGGGATTAGAACCACCCCTGATAGTGTATTTGTTAAATACATTTCCTATATAATGAGAAAATAATTTTTTATCAATATTTTTTCAGACCCTGTATATATCCAGTCATACTCTTATATGATTCTTATGTAATATAAGTGATGATTTTAAAATTGATTGCTCCCCACCTAACGAGATTAGATCATTGATTTCTAACCACCCAAATAGATTAAATGATTTATTATTGAAAAGATTTTATGCACAATGCTGTTTTCGATAAAAACTATAATGACAAATTTTAATACTTTTTTGTGCTAGTACTGGTATTAACTGTTATCAAAAATAAATAAATAAACAAACAAACAAAGCCGCCTGTCTGCTCAAACTTAGTAAATCAAGTAAAAATCCAATCCAGGATGTGTTGAATTCGCAGTTTTTTTTTTATTAGTAAGTACAGACAAACGATGCGTAAGTCTTAAATGGTTAATACATTTAAGAACAATTACTTAAATAGCAGTTGAAGTGGGAGTGGTAAAGTTTCCACTGTAAATACAAATCAGTCCAATTGGAGTAAAAAACAATCCACACTCTGTCCCTTAAAATAAAGTAATAAAAAGGATCCAACCTAAGTTAAAATACCATGCTATTCAGCATTCCTAAAAATCTCTGCTCTATTTATTGCATCCTTGTAATACAAAAATTATAATAATAAAATAAAATGATGTTTTCACCATATTAATTTACTCAAATCTTAACTAAAATAGCTTGTGGCTTTTCTTCAGGTCAGTGCACACTATAAATTTCAAGTTTTACTGTCTGTCTAAATGCAATTGTCAATCAGAAATAAGAAACAGTTCACACTACTTAATAATCTATCTAACTCATATGTATTGACAGTACCTAGATTCAATTTTATGAGGAACAAACTTGTAAATTAATTATAACAATATAGAAATGTGAAGATAAACTGACACAGAACTCTGTGTTTAAGTTGTATTTAACACAAAAAGTGTTACATGCTTTAGGTAGTTAGACAATGCAAGTTTCATACGTAAAAAACATATGTGACAGTGCGCAGGGGAAACAGAAAAAAACGTGTAACATATGTTCCTGTTTAAAATCTATGAGTTTAAAATATAAAACACATGATGTGCACAAACTAGGGGTACAGAGGTGCAGTTTCCAGTGTGTATCAATATATAAAAGTGTTATATGTGCAACAAAAGTTTTGAATTCATTATATGTTTGATGTCACAGAATCTTTGAGCATGCGCAACGGGACTATATTTTACAGTGTCTGAAAATAAAACAAAAAAATGTTAAATAATTCCAGTTACAATTCTAGCTACTTTTACAAAGCACAGCCAATGGAAAATGTATATGTCCAATCTACCAAAAAAAACATGATAAGGGTATTGTAAATCTATATGTGCGAGTAACTGTAAGGCATCAAGTGAGAATTATATATATATATATATATATATATATATATATATATATATATATATATATATATATCATATAGAAAATCTCACTATAGTTAAAAATCTATAACTAAGTTGTAACAGTAGCTGTCTAAGGAATATATATGTTATCAGTTATTAGTGTCACTCAGTGCTGTCTACATTAGATTCAGACATAAATTAGAAGTAAATCTAAATATTCCTAATGTAAGTTAATACTTTCAAAATTCTACAGTAATACTGACAAATGAAAACTGGATCAAAATTTTCAAAAAATAGAAAATATAAAAAATATATAAAAATATAATAAAATAAACAAAAGTAAATACAATATGTAGTGTGTATACTTTGTGTTTGAAATGTCCAATATAAACCATAATATTGTGTGAGTCCATTTAATGAGAGATGGAATGTGGTAATTTTTGAAGTTCTAGCACACCTTTCAAAGCACAATAGGAATTCAGTCCTGGAAGACAAAACGAGTTCAGCATGAGTTACCAAAGTAATTTGTCTCTCTCTAGGGTATTGTTGACATCACCTTCCAGAAACTCAGACTCTAGTTTCTTGAGTATCTGGAACCTGAAGCCAGTGTGTTTCTTATGAGTGATCAAGTGCTTAGAGAGAGCATTACAACATTTCGCTTGAATTTCAGCCAAGTGTCCTGAAATTATTCTTTTTAGTTTGTTTATGGTGTTTCCAGTACAGAATGCCTCACAACTGTCACACCGAGCCCTGTAGATGACAAATGTAGAATTACAATCCCCACCAACATTAGTTTTCACTTCTTTCTGCAGGGGTATGGTCATATAAATGAATCGCCCTCCTTTATGTTGTCACAAAAAGTGCAATTTCCGCCACATTTGTTGGTTCTTCTGTCTGTAGGTTTTGCTTTGCTCTCAATTCAGCTACAGATTTTCCTGCCCTTTCTATAAACAAATTGAGGTATGTCACCTAAAACTCTTCTTAGGTGCGTACTTTTATACTAAAGATTAAGATTAAAGATATTACAGCCCAGCAAAAATCCTGAATCTCCTGCATTTCTTTGCATAATGAGTTAATCTACATGTTTGCATCCATCTGTCCTCTGTTATTGTGTGTCCTAATTCCATTTCCCAACAACTCCTCCAGTAGTTACTTCTTATTTGATCAAACTGTCTTAGAACTTTATAAGATGTCTAACTAATCCCTTCTTGACTGCCAAGCCTATTCTTCCTTCCATTAATAACTTCTCCAGCTCTGGTATACGTTGTTGTCCAGACAGTAGTAAATTATTTTTATTTGCTACGCTTACTAGCCCTTCATACTGTTCTTTTATTTATTGCTGTGTCATCTGTGTCATTTACATATTTGTTTCCAAACCTTAAGCAGGTCCCCTTTTGTGCTCAGTTTATAAAAACTATCTCCTCCCAGATATGGAACCCAGAGGAGCCCTATTGATTACATAAAATTTTCCCATGGGTATATTTGTAGACCCATTCACATGCTTAAAAGCCATTGCAAACATATTTTAGTCCACACTGACTTCCCTCCTTTCATTCATACTAACTCCCGTAGCCTCTTTGTGACCTGCCCTTCTCATACCGTTAACATCTCCAAAACATTCATCTTCCATCTAGCAGCCTAACTTGCTGCTTGCAACTGAATTAACACCTGCAACTGTACTGCCTGGGTGCATGTCCAAGTGTCCAGAAGACCAACCCCCCTCATATCTTTTAACAAAATTATTTTTCACCAACAGACCATCTGCTTACCTTTGTGTCAAATAAGATCTAATGCAATGTTTTTGTATTACCTTAAAGGTTTCCAGCTGGGGAAGCCCCAAAATGTATACAACAAAACAGTAGCAAAAAGTAGTTTAATGCTACTACTTTTTGATCAAACTCCATGTGATAAACTGAGGGGCTGCCAGCCCAGCTAGACAGAATTTTGTAAATAATTCTATGTCCTTGTAAATATTAACATGATCCACAGGCTTGTTTAACAAATTTAAGAAAACTGTGTTATGTGCTGAGCTTCAAAAATGCAACCACAGTGCACCCTTCTGGAAGAAAGCTAATAAGTAAAGAATTTTATGACTGTGTGTGATCTCAAGCTAGGAGACAGGATGTCTGCAGCTGGAAATTCTTTCTATTGTCCTAAGACAGAGATAATTACTAGGTTTCATGTGTAAATTGTCTTTTATTGCTGTGACTTCCTGGCAGCTGCAGATCACAAAGAAATGTAAAATTTTGAGTTCTGTTAGCATGGGAACTAAATCAGAAGTGCAAAAATGATTTAATCTGAAATGACTCAGCAGTAATGTGTATTATCAATTTAAGGACTATCTCAGAAAGAAAGAAGTGCATTTTGTATTTTGTTCTGAAGCTGACAACTCACCAGCACTTTGCCTTGTAACTAGGATTTAGATCTTAGTATTACTCTTAGAGATAGATAGGAATATAGCAAGATTAGTCTAGCTGTTTACTATAGTTATGTCAGACTGTCCTACAATGTTGTTTTAAAGTATTTCCTGTGATTTCTGAACACTCTCTACTGTCACTGTGTTGAATTAATGAGTATTATCCTGTGTTTTTATTATTTATTATTAAATATTTTAAAATCTTTTAACTGTGGCTGTTTTGTGTAGAGATATTTAAGCTCTTAGAGTACTTGCATGCATTTGGTGATACTGTACAAGCCACTCCAATGCCTTGCTGTTCGTCACACTTACCAACTGGATAATAATAACATTGCACAGTAGAATTGGTCACTCTTTGGGAAGGGCCTTATTAGTAGCTGATAAGTAGTGGTTGGTGGCAGTGATTTCTACCTTATAGTCTGGGTAGAAGGAGGAATAGCTAGTGAACCTGTGCCAGCCTTCCCCACAAGTGTTTGTGTGTTGTATATAACTCAAATCTGAAAGTGTGTGTATATCAGCTACTTGGGCAGGGACACGAAGCACTGGTTGGACAGAGAGGATGCTGAAGGTTTTGGCTTGACCACTCAGCTGAGATCTGAACCCTACAGTTGTGCCAGTGGGGAGTCTTATTGGGGAACTGGAGAGAAAGGGAGAAACCAGCCCCAGACTAACTGTGATCTTTGTGTGCTCTTAAGGGAAATTGTACTTTACCATGTGTGTACTTATTACCCTCCCAATGTGGACACCCCTTACTGGTGTTAGTGGTGAGGATTGAGGCTCCTTGATTACTGGGCCAGTGCACGGGCATCACACTTTAGTTGCAACATTTCCACCTCTTTATATCAGACTTTATTCTCTCAAGAAATACTTGTACATTTTTAACACTAAGCTTTCCAATGATCTATATACCCAACCCCCTAAAATCTTAACAGCATTATCCCTGCACCTGAGGTTGCTTCAACTTTAATTCTAAGGAAAAAGAATGATTTATTATCATTGCCTTTATTTTTTCAATATTCAACTTGTATCCTGCAATCTTAATAAAGTCATTTAAAATTTTATATAACCATTCCATGGCCTCCCATGGGCTTTCCAAAAATATAAGGACATCATCTGTGTAGGTAGCCAGTCTATACTGCTTATGGCTCCGAGTACAGGGCAAAAAAGCGATAACAGTGAGCAACAAAAACTCTGCAAAACCCAAACGTAAACAATCCCAAATAGAGCCAATACCCCATGTCAAATGTTTTTTCAGCATCCAAACTCACAAGTGTTGCTCTCTTTCTTTTAGATCTTGCATCCTCAATTATATTTCTGGGCAATGAATGAAATAGGTTTAAAGGATCAGTGCTCTACCCCAGTTATATTCAAAATAAAATAAGACAAGATAGCCATTACTCTTTGGAAGTTGACAACCCCCCCCCCCAAAAAAAAAGTTTGATCATTGTGCAAGTGCTGGTATAAACTTTGCCAACTGCTTAGCCAAGATGGAGATCAGAATTTTATAATTATGGTATAAAATATAAATTGGTCTATATGAATCTGGCATTTCTGTTTTCCCATGTTTAAAAATGACAGTGACAACAGTTTTTTTTCCAAGACTGGGGTATTACCTTAGTCTTCTGTACCTCATTCACACATTTTGCCATCACCAAGTAAAGTTCTTCCGCCACCCATTTCCACCATCAGAACCTGGGGTTTTCCCAAGTGACTTTTTGGCAATTAAATTCTTTACCTCCTCCTTAGGCATTTCACTAATTAATTGTGGTGACTGTAGCCTATTAAGGCTGGGGAGATTTAGCCTATCCAAGTGTTCATCAACTGCTTTCCCCTCTTCAGTTGTGATCTCTTGCCAAGCATAGAGTTCTCTGTAATAAAGTACCTATTTCTTATCCCCTCCTTTTTAAATTCCAATTTAGCATCTACAACTTCTACCAATTTCTCTTTTTACTATTACATAGTTACTATTATATATTTGCTCTACTTCCTGTCCTGCCTTTCTGCCTTCCTCCACACCCTTCAGTTCCTGTTTCATTTTTTTTCTCATTACATGCCTTTTTTTCTTCCCTTCCTCTGATACAAATTCCTTCAATTTGTAAACAATATTTTCTTTCATTTCATCACAGGATCCCATTATGTCAGTCTATTCTGTCTGTACTCTTTGTAGAAAACTCTCTAAAACAGGCACACACACACTTGCTCCATTCTTTTGTGTTTAAGTAGTAGATTGGAAACCTCCAATGCCTTTCCAAACACTTGTGGGTTCCCCAGTATGATTGCGAATGGGACATGGTCTGGTAATACAACCAATACCACATCTACTCCCACTACCAAAGCTGCATACTCTACTGATACATAGGCTCTCTCTAATCTAGCCACTCCAGCTGCTTTCCCTGAAATAAAAGTGCATCCTGGATGTTCATCTGAACTTAATGCAACATATTTTATCCCCAAATTATTTAAATATCTCTCCAAATATTTGCCCAACCTAGTGACCCTTCTGCTCCTTGTTCCTTTACTTTCATCTTTTTTGCTTCTCAGTATATTTTTGTTACTCACACACAAAAGTATCCCTTCAAGTATCCTCAGTATACTAGAGATTACATTCCTAAATTATGATTTAGCAAATCCTGGGGGGAAATATACTGAGACCAAAATATACTTCATACTGTCGCAGACCACTTTTAATCCCGTACATCTGCCTCTATCTGCCTGCGTATTGCAAAACTCTCCTTTTTTGCTTGTTTAACAGACAATTGATATTCCACGGCATAATCTTTAACCTTCTACTCATCCTTGCTTGCTATTCTAACCCTTAAATCATGACACCTTCATCTTTCTTTCTACATCCTTTCTTTTTACATTAACTATATCCACCACTTCTGTCTTGATATTTTTCTCTGAATGACCACACCTACAGTCAATTACCTTCTCATATCAAGTCCTCCAAGTCAACCCTTTTATTTGCTTTATTACCCCCCCTTCCCAAGTTGACAAATACAACAAAAATCAAACAATACAACAATGTACAAACTTTTTTATATTTGCATTCATTACATACCATTTCAGCTAGCAGGCAGTCCATTGTCTGCACTGTTTATTTACTTAAATAGTTATTGATTGTGCTAAATTTCAGCAACTATTTAAGTAAATAATTAATGCTAAATTCCAGCAACTGTTTACTTAAATAGTTACTGAAATTTAGCACAATCATTTGTGTTCCCCAGGTTGCTACCCAGCATACAACAGGCTGTTTTGCCACAATACATTTTTGTTTTTCATACTCAGTGGCAATACTATTTACCTTTCTCTGATCTACTTGGCATACTATTTCCTTTTTAATTTAAATATTCTCTGATCAGCCAATTTATTGCAGTTATCACATCTACCCTGTAACTGAATGTAAGCCTTAATATACTTTACTATTGTTGTTTATACCAGTTTCATAGTCCTTTACATGACCGCTTACACACAGTGACAGACAGCCATGCTTATTTCCTTAATAGGCTGAAAGTTTTTGTCAAAAAAAAAAACCCTGCCAGTCCAAACAGTTACGTTTACTTTATCTTGTGTTTCTCTCTATTTGTAGAGCTTACTTTATCAAAGATTGAGAACATTCCTCTCACCACCACTGTGGCCTAAGCTGACTCTCCCAAACCACCTGGTTGCCTGCCACTGCTCTACCTTCTGATATTATGCTATGTGAATGCACATCTCCAGTTTAACTGTTAGTGCAGCTCTTCAGGGTCAAGGAGGTTTTTTTTCCAGTTGTCAGCATTAACCCTAGATACGCTGGATAAATAATTTTAAAGTGGATACCCTGCTGACGGCACAGTTGTATAACTGGGATGACTCATTCTTCTCATTGTGACCACTGCGTAATCATTGTCTTTTTGGACTCATTTTCTTCCCCTCTGTACATTACTCCTGGTCTCCACTTTTAAGTCAATATTTCTTTTTTCAGGTTATGTGATTTAAGTGTTATTATAATGTGTCTTGGCTATTTGGTACTGCTTCTTGTGTCCTATTTGCCTGCTCCATCTTGATCACATTTTCTGGGAGGCCAGACTATCTCGCCAAATGCTGCTGCACAAAGCCTTCACAATTCCTTCCCATCAGCCACTCAGGAACACCTGTGATTTACCGGTTCTTCTGCCTTGCCTGATGCTCAACATCTGTCACCTTCTCCATTAATTCCTCATAATTATTTTCTAGATTAACTACCTTGTCCCTTAGCAACACCTTCTGAAATTAAAATTGGGAGATTTCATCTAAGTGTATATTCAGTATTTTATCCACTTCCTCTTCACTGCTCCTTCCTCACACACATCTAATTTGTTGTTGATTTTCTGAGTCTCAGTAAGTATTAACTCCAATACTATCTGCTGTGATATTACTGAGGTTACTCAGCCTAATATTTCCCCTTTTTTACCCTACAAAAAAAAGTTTACACCTCAGTACAGGGGGAGGTCCAGCAGTTGGGGACCAAGGGAAAGAAAAAGAAAATTCTCAGGAGAAAGGCAAGACCACACCAGAAGGATGAAACATTGACTGATCTTGTGTTTAATCTTTCTGATATTGATTTTGACATTTCACATGTGACTCTGTTAAACAGGGGGCTCAATTTTATTCCAGCTAACTCTGCAAAATTGAGTGAAGTTTTATTGGACTTGAGACTTTTTTGTCGTCGACTGTCTTTGAAGTTGTTCTTTATAGATAAACAGGATGTATTGGATACGAATGATGGGCTATGTAAATTTCGACACAATAGTTGTTTTACACCTCCTATGCCGCCCCATGTTGATTCTTTCCTAAAGCTGTGTGAAAATTATTTTTATGTCTTGTTTTCTAGTACTAACAAGAAAGGTAGATTCTATAATTTAACTATAGATGAATCTAGGGCATTGTCTGCACTTAAACATAATCATGATATCATTGTTAAGCCAGCAGATAAGGGTGGGGGTATAGTTGTAATGAATACTTTGGATTATGAGACCTCTATGGTATCTATGCTTTCTGATATGGCTACGTACAAAGAGATGAATGAGGACAATGTTAATTCTATCATACACAATGTGCATGATGTTCTACATGATCTACTAATGTGTAGACAAATCAGTGTTGAGCTCTTTGAATACTTACACATCGAACATCCTGTGACACCCATCATAAAAGGTCTCCCAAAGATTCACAAGGGAGTTATACCTGTACCCTTGAGGCCGATTGTTTCTAGCGAAGGGTGGGTTACATCTCTTGTGTCTAGTTTTCTGGAGTATTTACTTAGACCTATAATCACTAAATATCCTTCTATTTTGAAGGATACTTATGAGTTGCTGGATACCCTGAATACTTTGACTCTTGATAAAGCTACTGATTACTTGCTTATCACTTTATACCGAATGATATAGGTATACAGGTTTTGAATGAGCTTTTGGCTAATGAGCTTAGTTTTAGTAGCGATAGGAAGATCTTGATTCGCCAGCTACTAGAGATTGTGTTATATAACAATGTCTTTTTGTTTAGAGGCCAGCATTATTTACAGCAGTGGGGGGTGGCCATGGGCACCCCCGCGCTAATACTTATGCTAATCTAGTGGTCCTACAATGGGAGAAACTGTATTTGTTTCCACATGAAATGTATAGGTATGTCCAATTGTATAAACGTTTCGTGGACGATATCCTCATAGTTTGGGAAGGGACTAGAGAGGATTTTGAAAATTTTTTGAGATACCTGGAAACAACAACTACCTTCCTTAGGTTCACCAGTGAGGTTTCATCCAATGAGATACATTTTTTGGATGTGACGTTGAAATTATCTGGTGATGGTCCCATTCGATCGACTCTGTATAGGAAGTCAGTGTGGAAGAATAGTCTGCTTCCTTTTGATAGCATGCACCCGAGGACTGTGTTTCCTGATATAGTCAAGAGCCAGTTCCTCAGGGTGCAGAGACTATGTAGAGAGGGACAGTCTCTTTTGGAAGAAGCAGATACAATGGAAACTTTATTTTTGGATAGGGGCTATAACCGTGCCATGGTTAGTAGCATCAGGCGGGATACCCTTGGTACTTTAGGTATAGAGAGCCATATGGAATGTCCTCTGGATAAACGGTCGGTCAGTTTCAGAAACTGTTTTGTTGGAACTAAGTTTTCTAGGCTAACAGATACAGTCAAATATGTCACTAAATATACTAGTGACATTAATGCTATAAAAACAGTCATATCTAGTAACTGGAACGTACTCATGATATATAATAGCACTAAAAAGCTAGTAGGTACTAGACCTAGTTTCCTCTTTAAGAACTGTGAGAACCTAAAACTGATTCTGTGTAATGATCATCATGCTGCTTTACCATCTGCAAGCCTCACGCCACTACCTCGAGGTACCTTCCCTTGTAATCATTGTAGACGATGCCCCTATATAGTGAACACACAGCAATTTTGGAACCCTCTTACTCAGTTTGAATTCTTTCCTAAGTTCCATGCAACATGTAACACCAAGAATTTAATCTATCTTGCAACCTGCAATTGTTGTCAGGCGTTTTATGTGGGGCTGACTACCAGGAGGTTGCAAGATAGGATTTATAATCATTTATATGACATTCGAAAGTCTAAAGAAACTAATGCCCTAGTTAAACATATAATGGAATTTCCCTCACATGGCTTTTCATTTAGAGTATTACAAATATTAGGACAGAGGATACGGGGTGGAGACCTAGTTAATGAACTTGCTTTAGCTGAATTGAAATGGATTCTAAAGCTTGGTTCACATTTATCTCCAGGGTTGAACAATTATGTGTCGTTAAGACCAGTACTTGAACTGAAGAACATCTAGTATTGAACGTGATGTTTCTTTAATTTCAGCTTTAGTTTGTTTTTTATTGTTCTGCTTTACTCATTTTTCATATATCTTTTATATATATTCTTTATATATATATTTTTTTGTTTATAATGTTGGAATTTTGCCCACATCTGCATTTATATTGTGGTTATGTGCAAGGTTGAAATATGCATATGATATATATTGTTATATATTTTTATGTATATATATATATATATATATATATATATATATACTTTTAGATACACTTTTATACATATATCTTTTCACATTTTATATTCACGTTTTTATAGTTAGATGACTAGATAGTCCATGCATTATTATTTGTATTTAATCCTATTTTGAAGATAACATGCATCTGCATATAGACAGTTTATATAGAGTGATGATTAAATAGTTTATGAAATGTGTTTATATTTATTATATTTTTTGATCAGTTTCATAGTGTTAATATTTTTGTTCATACATCTATATATATTTTAATGGTTAGTTATAGTCATATGTCCTAAGTGTATTTGTCTAGATTGATGAATTTGTTTGTGTATATGCTCTATATAGTAGAACAACAGCATTGAGGTAGTTTGATTTTATATTTAATTACAAGCCTTTTGGTTTGTTAATTGATTGATTGTTTGGTTAATTTTCCCGCTTTACTGTGTTTAGAGAGTATATAACAAGGACGCTATTTTTAATGTTTAACTGTCTGAAGAAGTGTGGGATTTCCTACGCGAAAGCGCTTACTTTGTACTTTGTTGGAATAAACTTTGTGCTTTACTACATTTTGCTGCCTGCAATTCTTCTGGTTCCGTTTGTGGTTTGGTACTCCTTTTTCTGTCTACGTTTTTTCAGGTTATGTGATTTAAGTGTTATTATAATGTGTCTTGGCTATTTGGTACTGCTTCTTGTGTCCTATTTGCCTGCTCCATCTTGATCACATTTTCTGGGAGGCCAGACTATCTCGCCAAATGCTGCTGCACAAAGCCTTCACAATTCCTTCCCATCAGCCACTCAGGAACACCTGTGATTTACCGGTTCTTCTGCCTTGCCTGATGCTCAACATCTGTCACCTTCTCCATTAATTCCTCATAATTATTTTCTAGATCAACTACCTTGTCCCTTAGCAACACCTTCTGGAATTAAAATTGGGAGATTTCATCTAAGTGTATATTCAGTATTTTATCCACTTCCTCTTCACTGCTCCTTCCTCACACACATCTAATTTGTTGTTGATTTTCTGAGTCTCAGTAAGTATTAACTCCAATACTATCTGCTGTGATATTGCCACTTTTTGAGGAGCTGATCATTTTACCAGTTCCATCTCAGTCTTTGCCACTATTTGTCCTTGAACTCCTCCTGGATAGTTCAGTAATTTTGCTGAAGTGTGTTCCTTTTTTTTTTTTTTTGATTTTACTTTTTCTGACATTGACCCTTTTACCACTGACTTTATTCACAGTCTTACTATGACATTTCTAACTGTACTCTTTGCCTAATTCCTATTTCTACTTGACTGCTTACTCTGTCAAAACCTGGAAGTGCCGCCATTATTCCTTATCAGAAGTCCTCAAATGAGGCTAAGTTTATTATGGTGTTACAGGCACTGTTTTTGCAGTGGCCTAAATAACCACAGCTTTATTATTTAATGTATGTTGTTTAACTGTAATGACTGGTAATCGGTCTGCCTGTGCTATCCCAAGAAGATATCAATACAGAAAAGGATTTTCATATAGATAACATGCTGCAGCTAGATCTGATGTAGTAGATAGTCTAATCTCTGACCATTCAGTACTTGTAGTGGGATTTCATCCTTAAGCACTAGAAAGTCTTAAGGATAAAGGTTGATTATTGATTATTAGAGAAATTGTGATCTGTACATCACCATTTTGATTGGAAGATGAATGTCCTCTAGCAGGGTGTTCATGTATAGGTAATACCAGCTGGAAAAATGAGTCCAACATTTCACAGCAGCATTTTCAACTGCCGTGGAGCTCAGACTGTACGAAAACTAATGGCTGCCATTATTTTACACTTACTAAGCATCAATTTTACTGTTTAGAGAGTGTAAAATTAAAAGAAACAGCTAATTAAAAAAAATAACATAGAAAAGTGTGTGTGTTTATGTTTCTGTGAGTCTGTCAGTGTATGCATGCTTGAGTGCATGAAAGTGGATGTGTGTGCATGAGAGAGTGAGAGAGATCGATGGCTGCAGCAGTTATTTAAAATTAAAAGATATGCATACCTTTCAACCTCTTAGCTTAAGAAATCTGTATGAAGCTTAAAATAATCGGGGAACAAAGGTTCAAAAATAGGCACAGATTTTAAATACTGCTCTTATAAAATTAGAAAGCTGTGATAATAACAGGATTTATGTTAGCATGGATTTTCTGAAGGATATGAAGTCTGAAAATCAAATGTAAAAATGTAAGTCATTACTTGGTGACTTCAACCCCCAATGATTTGCCAGCAGTCCACAAATTCTATGAGCAACAGACCAAAAAAATGAGGCAAAAAATCTGGTCATTCTGCAACAATGTGGACAGCTGACAGGTATGTAGGTATGAAACTTTTAATGGCTGGTATTAACTGAGTTTAATCATGTGTGTCTTTAAAGGTACACTGACTCTGAGTGTGTGTGTGTGTGTGTGTGTGTGTGTGTGTGTGTGTGTGTGTGTGTGTGTGTGTGTGTGTAGATTTTAAATTTTACATTATATTTTGGATGTGAAATGCTTCCTCCAACAACAGTTACATATACTACAGCAAGTTAGAAATATTAGGCAGAGGAACTACTTTACATCAAAATGATGCCTTTGGTGTCGGACCTCAGAACACCCCTGGGCAGGCATTATTTACACAATAACACACACCCAGTTGGACATTATTTGATTAAATATGCTGATGTGCTATTTCAATAAAGGTACCAATAAAGGATTAATGTTAAACATTAGTATTTCCAAATTCAGCACCTTCATCCATGGGGTTGCTTTAGTTGATGGATTACCAATGTGACCTAAAATTAGCAACAGTTTACAAAATTATAGTATAAATGCAAATCATGGATTTTTAGACTTCCTTTATTTTTAGGATCACTCACTGTGAGTTATTTCAGTCTAGGAATCGTACTATTCCACAGGAAATACGTTAACATGTTTTCTGCTGTTTTAAAATAATCATATAGGATATGTGAGGTGATACTGTTGCAAAAGTAGAACAGTTCAGGCAAAATGACATTTCCAAGACATTTGTTAATATGTTAAAACTCATTCTACCCAATCTCCCTAAGTCTGATTTGACATCATCCAGCATATTATACAGGCTGAAGTACCAAACAAGTACAAATAAGGTGTGTACTTTATTCCCAGATACTTGGGGCAGTATTCAAGTTGTTGTGCTTAGTTGTAGTAGGACTTTGCACTGAATGCACCTGAGCATAGTTTAAGCATTATATGATGACATCAACTGTGTTTGAACTGGTATGGAATGTAGTATGCAAATGAAGCAATAATGAGCTATAAATGAGGACTATGGGAAAAACCTGTGACTATCTATTGTAAACTAGGTGCTCACCCCACCTTTGTGTAATTTAGTCAATTTGTGATGCGTATCTGCATTGTAAACATAAGGCTTACAAAAAGCGAAGTAGTGCTGTTTCCATCTACTTTGCAATCTATGAAAATGCTTACATTTGCTACTAGTTTAGCTGTGTCCCATTCTGAGATGCTCATTTTTGTAATGCTAAAACTAGGTGTGCTCAGTGGCCAAGAATTAGAAGATACAGGCAAAGGCTGATCCATTTGAACTTTGCTGATTAGGACATCTTTGACAGGTTAAGAATGGACAAGGACATATTATAGGCTTTGTTGAGTTTGTACAGCCCACAGATGGGGACTGGGGTGGGAATAAGTGGGTTTCCTATACCTCTGGATACCAACGTATGTATAGCTCTCATTATACTTGCCACAAGGACATTCAAGAGATAAACTAAGGACATGGGTACCTCACAGGCTTCTATCTCGAGGACACTTCAGCAGTACTTCAACATACTCTCAGCACATATGGCTTAATACATCTATTTCCCAGTGTCACCTCTGAACCAAGCCAATGCAATGCATGTCTTATATTGGATGAAATGTTTTCTTGAAGTATTTGGTGTAACAGATTGTACCCGAGTTGTTGTTACAGCTTCATCTAGACCATGGGGACATTAGTACCTGAACAGGGAGTGCTACCATTCCATCAACTCTTAGGTAGTGTGTGTTACATGGGGGTGCATTACCAATAATGGCATAGCTAGGGTGGGGCGAGAGGGGCAACTGCCCAGGCACAAACTGTTGAGGGGTGTGATTGGCCGATCCCTCTTTAACGCATAGTGGCTTTTAAAACCTGGTATTACATTTACAGTCAAATCTAACCCTGCCAGTACAAGGAATTGACATTTTGTTTGCTTGTTTTTTTTTTTTTTTTGTCTTCTCTTCTTTTAAAGAGCTGGTTTAGGAGGGAGGTTAGCTACCTGATTTTTGTGCCAACAGAAGAAGGAGGTGGGGGGTTGGGTGCACAGACAAGACCTGACTGGCTGTTGCATTTCAGTATCACAGGTATCTGATCACAGACCTTTTTCTTTTTTGCTCTGGGAGGGCATGGCTTGGGAAATAGCTGTAGGAAGTCAGCTGCCATTCCTGGAGGTTTGCAGAAGTTTTTTTTTTTTGCTCTTTACTTGAAGAGCTGAGGGGGTGGGGCACTAGTTCATTGGAGCGGCACAGGGTGTTTGTTGAGGCAGCTATGCTGCTGATTACCAGTGTGTTAGTTCAGCATCTTGGCAGTCCCCATTATTTCCATATTTGGCACACAAGCTCATCCTACTGCCTCATCCTGCATAGTAGGATTCCTAATGGTTACCTAGTTGTTATGCATGAAGGATTTTAATATTCCTATCTGTATCTATTTCAGTAATCCCAAGTAATCACCCCTTTTTTATTATGTGTTTCCTCCCATTTTTGTTTTGCATATCATGCAGGTTTTCACTCAAACCATGGCTAATAATACTGGTCTGTAACCCTCAGGGAGCTGTTGAGGTAGCACTTCAACACTACCCTGTCTCAGACACGGACAGTTATTATGTAAATGTTTGGCCTACTCAAAGCTCGTTTCTGTTGCCTGGAAGTATGACCCTACTACTGCATGAAGGATGTTTACTGCTTGCTACATTCTATACAATATGACCTTGCATAACTCTGGTGTGCAATTGCTAAAGCCACTCTTCAATAGGGCAGTGCAGCTCCTCCTATCATTCCTCCCAACAGTAACAATAGTGACAGTGGCTAGTAAAGGGCAGTAACATGGCAGGCTGGTGCATAATATATTGTTGTGTACGTGAAGAAGTGCCACTTTGTCCATAACTATGGGCATTGACATTTATTTATTTTATTTATTTGCAGTTTGTTTTCCAGGATAGTCCACTGGGTCACAAGGAGCCCATGTTCAATGGAGTCCTGGGTAGAAAAGCTCCAGAAAAATATAAATATATAGTACAGAAAAAGTACAAATCTTTAGCACACATTTCGAATGAATATTACAGAGAAGGTAAAGAACAAATCAAAGAAATTTTGGATTACAAAAAATTGCATCAGATTTTTTTTTTTTTTAGTAGCATAAGGTAATTATTTAGTTGTTGGTCATATGCATCCCTAGTGATGGAGAACTAAAGGAGGCAGTGATAGGCACAAGTGAGTATGAAAATCTAGGAGGAAAGTGTAGTCAGGATTAGGTAGGATGGGAGCAAGAGCATTTCCATTGTGAAGTAAGGTGTGAGTGCAGTGAGGTTTTGAACAAAGACAGACTGCTAGTGGTGCGGATAGGAGAAGGGAGATAGTTCCAAAGGCGAGCTAGAGAGAAGGTCATGAGGTGATTTTCAGCTGGACGTGTGCGTTTGTGCAATTTAATAAGGTTTAGACAATTTGATCTCAGGAGGAGATCTGGTTTGTGGATTTCAAAGGTGTTTGCTAGGGAGGGGCAGAGAGATGGGTTATGAATGAGTTTATATGCTTGAATGAGTTGGGTATAAGTTAAGAAGTTAGGTAGCTTAAGCCATCCTAATTGGTGAAGGGAATTACAGTGGTGGGAAGAGGTTCTATGACCTGCGGCAAACATGGATATTTTGTTATAGCAATATGAGAGTTTTGATTTGAGGGAAGATTGCAGGTTGGTGAGGATAGTTGCACCATATAAAAGGGAAGGGTAAGGTATGTACTGGCTAGTGTAATCCTGGTGGAGGGAGAGATAAATTGACTGTTACGGTAAAGCATGCATAGTTTTTTGTGTTTTTTTTTTATATTTACATGAGATGCTTGTCAAACTTTAACTGATCACCAATGGTTATTCCTAGTAATTTTGCATTAGAGACTTAGTGAAAGAGAAAAATATTCATAAAATAATACAAAAAAATTGTCATTCCTAACTTTTGCATCAGTCATCATTTGTACAGTGTTGAGGGGTAAGTGGCACAAATACTAGTTTCACTGACAAGATTTGACTTAACTGTGCAAAATCAGCTGTGAAACATGTTTAGGGTATACCAATATTTTTCACTGCATTGTCCAGGAAACTACTGTTGGTGCCGAGAGGCCCATAGATACCAAGGAAGAAGTTAGTACTGAAGTGACTTTCATAGGTTCAGTAGTTGTTGGCACCATGGGGGAAGTTATAGGCTTTGGTGCCGAAATGGCTGCAGGTGTCAATTCTGGAATCTTAGGCCTCGATTCTGAGGTATGAGTTAAGACCTGGACCTTAGAAGATTTAGCCTCTTGAGATTTAGGATCAAGCACTGAAATGTTTGCAGAGCTCAGAAGGTGGTAGAATCTCTAAATGTGGCACTCCCAAACAATGCACACAAGAAAGATGCCCATCCGGATTGGGCATCTTTCTTCCACACTCCTCGCACTGCTTGAAACCAGTAGTTCCTTTATGCTTTTCAGACATCTTTCAAAAGTTAAACAAGGCATGCGCACAGACACAAACTTACTCGCAAACACACACAAGAAATAAGAGAAAGGGGAGTAAAGAAATTTTTTTTTTTGTTTTTAAAGAAAGGTCATACCAACAATGAAAATATCCACAAGGGGTAATGGAGGGAAAAGGGAATACCAATGATGGTATTTAAAGAATTATCAGAGATAAAAGGGAAGGGCCTATACTAATGATGGTAAGACAAGTATTACCAAAAAGATAAAAAGGGAAAGAAACAGCATGCACACTCAAAAAATTATAGCAATAACAAGAAAAAAATTAAGTAACAAGTTTAGAGCTAAAGAGTGCAAAATCTCTCTCTCTCTCTCTATATATATATATATATATAAGTTAGCACTTAGCTGAGAGCATGGCTGACATGTCCTAAATTCTACGCGGCAAACAAAATCTGAGAGGAAGGGAAGAGAGGCACTATGGGTAGCCTTAGCGTGAGAGTTTCTGGCTGACGTGAGCTTGATATAACAGACGAGTTCTTTCTGAGGACGGAACCGAAACCCAACAGTCAAGAATGAATGAAGATTGACAACATCAGATTTTATGTTTCCAGGGTGTCATATGCAATGTCGCCTAAGGATTGATTGGACAGTGGTCCCATAGATCGACAATAAGTGATAACTTAAGCTTGATGTTGAGTTGCTGTAATGGCAACATCTACTGGATGCTGAAGAAACTTTTGACACTGACCTAAGCATGATGTGGGACCTAGATCATGATTGAGACTTTCTACTACATGTTGTGAAAGTCTGATAAGGCCTGACTGCCTTCCTCCTGAGGGAATCTACGTGAGTGACTGTAGCACTTTGTTGAGATCCATGTGGTATTTGGCTTACTAATCCACCACACATTTACACTTTTCCCTGGCCCTATCTATGTTCTCAATGTTTGTCTGGTAAGTCTTTCTGAGTATGTGCATGGAGGCTGGAGGCTGACAGGAATGCTGTGTGTGCAACCATACTGTACAATCCCATGTACTGGTGAAATTCCTCACTTATTCCCTGCAGTACTCAAATAATCTTTACCAGAGTCTCACACGGTGGTAGCCTTGGTTTGAAACTATGTTGTGGGACATTTGGTGCTGAACAGTCAAAGCACTGTATGTCTCTGGCGCTAATTGTGAAATATGTCTTTTCCTGGCACCACTATGTACAGGTGTGACAATGGATACTGTTACCTCTGAAAGGGTAGTCTCTTCATTACGGTGTTAAGGCTGTGCACAAGAAGTAGGTGTTGAGCTGTGTGGTGTCCTCCTGATATAATGACATGTCCTAATTTTTCTGTGGTGTAGGGGGCCCTGCCAGTACACTCTCCAACAATGTACAACTGTCCTCAAGCTGTCTCATGAGTATGAGAGTTATTGCATCATTGTTGACAGCCATTCTGATGTCAACAGAAGCCTGCTGTCCTTAATTACAAGATGTGGTTGTTTCTGGTGCTGACCCTGTGAAGAGATATGCAAATATGTTATTATTGTGAGCTATGACAAGTGGGATGATTTTTAAATAAAGGTATGACACCCATATTTACAATGCACTGTGGGCAGAGTTTCTGAAGCATCTGACATTGATGGCATATCTGATGATGATACATGTAAGGGCTATATATTCACAGGTGTTATGCCAACTACATCTCTGCATAATGTAGTAAAATCAGCTAAATACTAACCTTCCACTCTAACTGCCTATAGTTGTTGCAGGAGTCTCAAACTATGGGTGCCCACACCACCTGTGTTGATTTTGGCGGCTTTGTCATATGTATAAAGTCGCCACCTCTTGTAAACACAAGGTACCTCTCATCTGGTTAAAGGTTGGAGTGTCGAAGGGTAAGCACCTGCGCTGCTATGGGAAACTGCATTTTGCTTCACTTTTGTTCAAGCACATCCCACCATGACATTGTCTCTTTTCTGACACTGTGCCTAGAAACTGTTCCTTTCCATACAGTATTTATGTCAGGCACTACTTAATTCCACTCCATGCCTTAGCTCTCTCTCTGACTGTTTTCCAGAAAGATGTTTCCATTTGTCTTCATAGTGTCCACAAGGATGTGATTCTCCTCAGGACTGAAGTTGTATATCTTGTTTCTTGTTCCCTGCTGCTGAAGCACTCTGTAACCTGCAATCACATACTGTGGCAAAATCATAGCTGTTTCTGTTGTACAGCACTTGAATGAAGTATGGATCATGCATTCCAGTGTATTACAAAAAGAAAAACAAATGTGTGATAGGCATATTTTTGAATTAATTCTGATTTGTGGGCTTGTCTTTTCCTGGCAATGCTGCCTGTGTCACATATTCTTCTGTTGCAATAGTAACATATACGCTTATTTGGTTTTGGTGTGAGGGTGTGTTAAATAATGGCTTCTGTTTATCAGTAATAAATTAATTAAATTAAGGTGGTCAGTAGTGTGATCCTGTGTATTATCTATTAACAGAGATCACTGTCTGCAGTGAGCCACTTTACAGATGTAGACAGCACTGAAAATGACACTTTACACATATCAGAGCATTTCATAACTAATCAGACAATATAAAATGTCATGTCTTCCCCATAAATACTGAACAGATCACAGTAAATTACACATATAACTACTGCCTTTTAATAAAAATGTTTGCTTATCCCTGTTGTTAATAAATTATTTTAGTTCATTGATGCATTAGCGGAGAGTGTCCAGACTGGTTCTGTGTGCTCTTAAGTAAGAAGACTATTGTACAGTGTGTGCCCACCATAAAGCTCAGCAACCCTGGGTCAATATGGCTGGTCGGAGTCTAGCTGTCCAGGCTGGGTTACCTGGGATAGCTCTGTTGAGCGAAAGCTGGACGTAAAACCAACCAACCTGCCAAACATGAACTGAGAATTGCAACATTGTAATATTAACTAATATAAAAAATACAAGCCCCTTTAAAAATGGTACCATTCATTATTGAATTAAAATATGGATCTAGGTGATTCCCTCATCTTGACTAATGTCGACAAACTGGGCGTGGGTAGTTACCAGTGATAAGCGGGTTGAGAACCTAGCCCACTTTGACCCACACAATTAGATCACCAGTATAAAAAACACAGATGTTAGTTAATAAACTGTTGAAGGGGAAGGAACTCAAGTATATCAATAGTGACTAGTGTTGCAGTGAAAACATCACCTGTCACTAAAGCAGCAGCAGCAGTTACTATTTATGGCTGCAGCATTTCATTGCACATTGCTTATGACATCTCATTCCACAAAGTAATAATGTTTTTAATTCATGTCAAAGAAAAGCCCATAACGCCAAATACCATCAGGAAGTAGTTGTCAGAATCCAATCATTGCATTAATAAATGAAAAACATGTAACATTGCTTAGTAAGAAATTCTGGTTAAATATGTAAATGGTTAATTTCTTGTTTTTAAACAAAACAGTTTCTTCCGAACACAGAGGATTCCATATTTCTTTCTCTCATTCTTTTTTTCTTCTTCTCCCTTTTATATTACTTTTTTCCACTGGTCCAAAAGGCCTTGGGGCAGCTCAGTTACATGCCCCTCAGGTGAGAAAATGCTTACCACCTCTCTGTGCCCACCCATGAGATGTCTTCACATACTGGAGGCAATGGTTCTGCCCCTGTAGGTCCCCTAGTGCACATCAACCTGGTAAGTCATGAACACTATGATCTTCAGAGCATGATGGCGGGGATTGCAAAGAGGCACCTGCACCCACTGCAACCTCTGCTCCACCAGGTACAAGACTAGCTGACGAGGTCTTCTATGACCATTGCACCACTGGAGGCCCCCCCCCCAACATCACGTTTCCCACTCCAGGTCTACAACAGAAGGGGGATATTTGAGATCCTCTGGGCCAGGGAGGTATCTGGCTCCTAGATCCTCCCCCTCCATTTTATATATGTCTGCCATCTGTATGTCTTGTCACACACCCCAATATCTGCCCACCATAATGTTCCTCTGTGTCCTATGTCATTTATGTTTGTGTTGTTCCTTAACAGTTCCCTAATCCTCCCTCTTACATTCTCTACCCTTACTCCTTTCTGAAACTTTCCTCTAAACAAATGGATAAATGGTGGTGTATATCTCCCACAAAAACACAGTGCTTCTCCTCTCCCCCTTCTCCTGCACAATCCTCTTAATGTGCTTCTTGTCTATGTCCCTTGTGTTCTCTGTTTCCAGCTTTCTTACCCCCCCCCCCCAACTCCAACCTTACAAAGGCCCATACAGGGCATGCCTTACCTTTACAGTAAACAGAAGAAACCTTCAAACAGTTTTGTTGAGCTGTAGGCCAGCAGAGTTCTACTCAGCTCACTGCAGCTTCCTGTGAGAATTGCAGAAACTTGCACCTTCAATCTCCTGATGAAAATGCCCCAAAACAGCAAAGACTTTACCAACATATCAATTGCTTTTCACATAGCTACACTGGGTTCACCTGATTTTACTCTGTTTCAAATACGTGAAACTGCTCAGGCTTTTTGGCAGTAGTCTAAGAAGTTTAGAAATTGGTGCTGCTTATCCGTGCTTTGCAAATTTAAATACAGGTACAGCACTGCGATTTGCCAATTACCATTATGCTTATGTGAACTGGAGAACCAATTGGTCTCAGCTAATAAAATCATCTGCAAGGATATTGCCAAATTTGATTCTTTAACTTGTCACCAAGAGGGAATAAGGTTTGTTTTTCTATATTAAGTTTAAAGTTTGAAATTGTACTATATTTAATGATAAAACTTACACAGATATTTTAATGATATTGATGGGCTTTGAAAGTGTATCATCCACAAATGAGATTATTGTGTTCATTGGCTTTGCACATGTTATTTCATTAATTACTGGATTGTAAATAATTATGTCACAGTTCCAAGGAAGTGTAAAAAAAGATTTAGGGAAGGGGAATAGACATATATTGGTAACTTGTCTCTCTTAGATGGAAATGAGATGTCTGTTAGTAGCCATGCAGATGGAACCAGAGCTTTACAGATCATTAAATGTTTTGAAATGAGAGAAAAAAAATTATACTTGGATAGAAATGTCAGTAAGAAAGGAGTATGCACTTTGTCAAACATTTTGTGTTCCTCTAGGACATAATGTTCTGATATACTAACAGTTGTAATTTAATGTTATTATCTTTGGTTTGATGCCCTAACATAAAAACCTGACTGCAATTTAGTGGCTGTGTGGTTTGCAGTCTTTCTAAATGTTTTACCAAGTATCAAATTCAGTGTTGATTAAGAGAATGGTCAATACATTTTGATAACTGCTAGATGTACAATAGGCCTCCAAATAAAAACAGACATAAATTGATTCCAGTATCTATCTTTAAAACCACGCTTTCTGATATGATTATAGATCAATATGTGTGTATATACCATTAAGAAGCTATCTAAGGGCTTGTACAAGTGTATAAATACGGAGCACATGTGAGCCTGACTGCCATTTGCAGTTAGCTGTTGAGATGTAAGAATATATGTAAGATCTGTCTGTTAACTAGTTTGTTCATATTTAATGATGTTGCTACAACCTGAACCTAGTATACCTCCTTTACCCAATCATGACAGGTGTAGTTGAGGATTAGGAGGTGCACAATAACAACGTAGATCATAGCAGGCTTTTGTACATCATCCCACATGTAGGAATGTGTGTAGCTGTTAAGGGATCTACCTCTGTTCACAGAATATGTGTCCATCAGTACTGCTTGGTAAATGCCAACATTCAACAGGTGCCATCCTGTGGACATACAGTCCTTCACAGGTCATAGATGTGTTAATGCCCTCCTCCACACTGTAGAGATGTGCAGCACTACTGGGGTTGCTATAACTCACTGGGTGTGGCTGTTGTGGGCACATTCACCATTATTGCATTTACTGTTGCGTCTATCCCCCCCCACATAGCTGTCTGTGCTACTGTACAGTGTATGTAATCAGGTTGTTAGTTGTTGTTTACACCATTCACAGTAGTTGAGCACCTCACACCCTCCCAAGGGTAGGGCTACGCCACCGGCATTGGCACACACATGTTACTAAGGTAAGTATCGCAGTAGAGTGGGGAGAGGGACATACACCCTGTTGATAGCATGTTCAATGTCACCCACATTGCAGACTGCATATATAGCAATGTGTGGTTGTGCCTATCTTGTCTTGGTGGGATTACATGTGCAACAGATGTGTTACCTGCACGGGGACATACCTCCATGTGTACAGTCTTGTACCTGTACTGCATCCAAACCAAAGGCTCTGTGCATTGTACCCAGCCATGGCATGTGTACCACACACTACACATACTGATGTCTACTGTAGAATGCTTGCTGACACCACTACACCCATCATTCATGTGGCACATGGACAAACACAACACAATCAGAATAGATAATGGTGACAATAATACAACATTGTTCATTACAGATATGATGCATCATGGCTGCTTAGCTACACCTTTCAAGATATTAGCATTTCACTTTACTGCTAAAAACATGCTACACATCATTCCATTGCTACACTGCTGTACAGTCACCCTGTGATCAGCACCATGTTAGCCTGTCCCTGCACCGATGTTACAGATGTCAGGTAGTGGCCCAGGTATCATCATATGCACATGGTATGTTATTGGTTTGCCAGTAGACTAAGCTGAGCTATAAAATTGACAACGTGTGTGTGTGTGGGGGGGGGGGGGCTGAGTACTGTTATGGGCCACTGGTGATGTCATGTTTGCAGGTATGTGGTTGCCTTAGGTTTGTTTGTTATGTGTGTGTGTGTCTGCATACACACAGTTCCTCCGATAATGTTAGGTATTATACAAAATGGGTTGATAAATACAAATTTGACGGTAATCTAGATAAACCTTCACTTATTAAACTTGTTAGACAACTTAAAACAGACGCAAAAGGCCAGCTAAAAAAGCAACGACAATTAGGAGTCCCTCAGGCACACAGGTGCCTTGAGGAAGCAAACCGCAGGGAACAAAAGATTAAAAATTCAAAAGCAATGTTCTTAGATAAAGAAGACAATAACTTGGTAATAGCAACAGCCCCTCCGCCCCCTCCGCTTCCCTTACCAGAATATGAAGTGAGTGGACAAGCTGATCCACCTCCGCTATACCCAGCTGTTCCTGCAAAACCAAAACCGTTTGTCAGAGATCCTATCGAGACCAGGTCTTGAGCATGCAACTTAAGAGGGGATATTGAATTGTATGAAATGAATAAAAATTCACAAGCTATGAGTGATTAAGAGATATGTCCGCTCATAGAAGTACCAAATCCACAGGCAGGACAGGACCCAACTCTTCTAGTATATAGACCGTGGACACCGGAAGACATCCGGAAAGCCACAGAGGGAATTCCTCATCCAAAAGTTAATTTTAGAAAATTCTTAGAAGACTTACAGGGCATGAGGTTAAGTTATCATTTGAATGGAGAGGAAGTAGAGAAAGTAGTTAGACAAATCGTAGGTCCAGATTGGCACATGATCAGTGGCAACTGGAATCCCCGTGATGCAGAGCTTAGACCACTCCCACATAGTAACGCAGAACTGGACAACAGAGTGAAAGGTCTGACAGACCGAATCTCTGAGAAATGGAAGCCTAGGGCTGACTGGACTTGCATTAATCAATGCATACAACAAGAAGGTGAAACTGTTGATAGATATTATGCCAGATTATTAGAATGTTTTAATAATCATTGTGGAATGCAGGTACCTGAAGATCAAACACATGATTCCCCATATGAGGAACAGCTAAAGAATGCATTTTTAAAAGGCAGTATTGCACCTATTAGCAGCTTTATTACAAAGCACATGGTAGATCATCGTACAAGTAGATTACAGTCATTACTTGAATATGCAAGACATGCCGAAAGGCATTTTAATAGCAAAAAGAAAAAGAAAACTCAAGTATTTGCAGTAGAAGACGGATCAGAAGTCTTTGTAGTACAAACTGGGAAGAAGGGTAAGAAAAATACCCAGGGAAATAAACAATCTGATAAACGATCAGAGTACTTTGAAGAGAGAAAGAAGAGGGGTGAATGTTTTAAATGCGGGAAAAAAGGACATTTAGCAAGGGATTGCAGGCAAAATAAAAAGGTAACCAAAGAAGACAAGGAGGGTGAGGACTGACTATATGGTAGTCAAGAATCACTGGATAGGAATAAACAAGAAAAGACAAGCGCAAATGTAGTAGAAGGGGTAGAGGACGTGATAGAAGAGGTAGAGGATGTGCACAAAATCACAGATAATGAAGAAAATGAAATTCTGGACTTAGCATTATTGAGTCTAGAGCTCTACTTAGCAGGCACAAAACTGGAAGTTACAATTCTGGTAGAAGGGAGGGAAGTTAAATTCCTGTGTGACTCAGGGGCTTCACGGACCCTGATACATCCTTCCAAACTACCAGAAAATTCAGAATCACTTGACTGCATATTAGTGAAACAGCTAATGGACAGCTGTATCGGGAGCCACTTTTCCACAACATAGCGATAACTGACCCAGTTTCAGGGATGACCCAGAAAAGCAAAATTGTTGTTTCTGCAAATTGCCCAGTGAATCTCTTGGGCAGAGACCTAATGCAGATATTTGGCATAGCCGTAGTTCCAACTATGCAGGGTATGGAAGCACAGCGACAAATGGATACTTTTGTAGTGCGACCGGAGGGTGAAACATTTTATTGGTACAGCCAGGACTTAGTTACGACTGGTCCAGGGGCAGTAACCAAAGAACTGATGAACGTAGCCATCAGTAAATCCCCCTCCCTTGACACTGATAAACAGCATTTGTTGCATTGCACTCTATATTACTGTAGCAAGCCAGGACCTGATAAAGAATATGAGCAAGAACTGTTTAGAAACCATGCTAACAGATTAGTATTACGAAATTTGTACTGGGACACAGAAGGAAATTGTGTAGTAAGCTGTTCATTACCCCAGGAATTCCTAGCACTTTACAAATCTAATCGATTACCACATGTGAGTTTAACTAAAGATAGAAATTTGAAGTGGGCAGACCTAGGAGAAAAAGTCACAAGGTGGGAAAAGCAGACAGTTAGAACTTTCCGAACAGGGAGTACAAAAGCAGAAACTAAATTGGATAATGCAGACACACCCAGCTGTACACTCACAGGCAAGTGAGGATAGCTGAGTAGCACTCTTACTAGAGGAAGAAGAAAAAAACCTTACGAGGCATACCAGAGACTCTCTGGTCAACAGGGAAATCAGATGTAGGACTTATTCGTACAGCAGGACCAGTTACTATCACGCCAAAATCAGCATTTAGAACTTAAAAGAGACAGTATCCCTTGAGAAAGGGTGCAGAAATAGGAATCAAACCTATAATAGCAGCCTTACTTAAGGAAGGAGTCTTGATAGAATCTCCTGATTCACCATGTAATACACCCTTATTTCCTGTTAGGAAAGCAAATGGAGAATGGTGTATGGTCCAAGATTTACAATCTGTAAATGACGCAGTTATACCCAGGGCACCTACGGTGCCAGATCCACACACTTTGTTAAATGATTTGAAACCTCAACAAAAGTATTTTTTCTGTGGTAGATATTAGCAATGCATTTTTCTCAATACCGATACACCCTGACAGCCAACATTGGTTTGCATTTACATTTCAGGGGAAACGGTACACATATACCAGACTACCACAGGGATATTGTGAAAGTCTAACAATATTCACACAAGAAATGGCAAGTAACCTGGTGGGATTTATCCCACCAAAAGGCAGTCAGATTTTACTTTATGTAGATGACATTCTGCTGGCAGCCCCCACCCAGCAAAAATGCAGAGAGGATACCATAGCATTACTACAATTTTTAGCCACTCAAGGACACAAGGTAAACAAAAACAAACTGCAACTTTGGAAAAAACAGGTTAAATACCTGGGATATGTAATATCCAAAGAAGGCAGAATATTAGATGAAGACAAAAAAACAGCAATATTACAAGCACCTAAACCAACTACCAAGAAGGAAATGATGTCCGTCCTGGGTACTACTAACTTTTGTCGGAGTTGGATTCCAAACTATGCTTTGGAATCTGCTCCGCTGACCAACTTGATATTCAAAAAGCCGATGGCAGCACAAGATTTATTACAGTGGACAACAGAAGCAGAATCACCTTTCTGCAAATTGAAACAACTGATAGCTTCTTCATTAGTTTTAGGATTACCAAACTATCATAAACGATTTTTCCAAACTGTAGATTGTAAGCAAGGTTATATGACATCAGTGTTAACACAACAGCATGGGGACAAACAACGCCCCATACCTAGTATTCATAACAGCTAGACCCAGTGGCGCGATCCTTGTCCCACTGTGTATAAGCAGTAGTCGCAGCTGCAATGGCAGTGCAGGCTTCAGCCTCAGTAGTATTGTTCCACCCTCTCACATTGAGAGTGCCTCATGCAGTCGCGAATATTTTACTGCAAGAAACAGTAGCATATCTTTCTCCTGCTAGACATCTTTCCTGTATGACTATACTGTTGAGCCAACCTCATATGACAATTGAACGATGCACAACTTTGAATCCGTCAACCTTTCTCCCAACCCCTGCAGATGGCAAACCACACTGCTGCCTGCAGGAGATTGAGCAAAAGACACTACCTAGAAAAGATCTTACAGACGTTCCCTTGGATGATGACGAGGTGACATACTATGTGGATGGCTCATGCAGGAGGGGTCCTACAAGACAGAATCTAGTGGGGTATGCAGTAGTTTCTGATACTGAGATTTTAGAAGCAAAGTCTTTACCACACAACGTGTGAGAGTGTTCAATCTCGCCGTTTGTTCTTACACCTGGGTTCGGAGCTGATCCTCGGCTCCGTGTCGGCCGCTTGGCAAAGCTCTGCATCGAGAAGAAGCTCGAGACCAACCTATCTCCCACAATCCCCCTCTGCCTTTACCTCAGATCTAGTTTGCCGCTGCAACGTTCGCATCATTTTTGATGAGCTCGGACCACCTCAAAGCTAAGATTGTTTTTATCTAATATTTTTTTTGGATAAAATTTCTCTTCTTACTTACTTAAAGTTAGTTGTGTGTGTGTGTGTGTGTAGTGTATCGAGGGTTTCTCGAGTACGTATATAAATTTTATATACTTATTTAAAGTTAGTTCCCTCAGGGCCTACCTCACCCTTTAACTTTATACACAGGATTTGACTTTAACAGGATTTGACTTTAACTACCGGATTTGACTTTTATTACTGGATTGACATTATTACTGGCTATTACACTGTTTAACTTTTTGGATTTGACTGTACTGTTAACATGTCTGAAAAAGCTAAATCAGGCTTCAAACGGTGCCAATGTGGACAGAAAATGTCTGTCACAGATAATCATAGTTCCTGCGTCTATTGTCTTGGCCCTCTCCATCTGCAAGAAGACTGCTCCATCTGTCATTCTTTCAGTGGAAGGGTCATGACAGATAGGCGCAGAAAACTTATGGATAGAGGCCTTTTGAAGCCTGCATTCCAAGAGGCTCTGGATGCATCAGACCAGACATCTAAATCCTCGAAGGAATCGAAGACATCGGAGCCCATGTCATCGGCTCTGAGCTCTTCATTTAAAGTTCGCTCACCGGTTCCACAGACCTCGGGGCCGAGTGTTGAACTTTTGTCAGTTACCGAGCCTCGAGTCTTGGAACCGGTGACGGAGCTTCCTCCTCCTGTACTTTTGAGGTCGGCTCCATCTTCGATTCCTTCGACGCGTTCTTCTAGGCCCCTCTCCGACACCGATGTAGACCGTGTGGTGCAGAAATTGATGGAGAATACGGCCTTGTCCAAACTCATCTCTGTCTCTTCCCAGTTGGTGTAGAGACTCGAAGGCCTTCCCTTATCTCCATCTGTTCCTCCTCCGAGGCCTATCCAGTCTTCGGAGCCGGGAGAGGCTGATCTGATGATTGTGGAGCCCTCGGTGCCAGAACCATCTTTTTCTCGGTCGGCACCGTTCACCTCGACTCCGACGGACCCAGTACCGGAGTCGCGGAGCCGAAGATCCATCCTTGGATCGGGGACCGAGAGTCGGACCGACGTTTCGGTTCCGACTCTCCCTCTCGGAGCCTCGGCTCGGATCGACTCGGCTCCGTCCTCGGGGTCGATGCCATCGGTTCCTGTCTCGGAGATTCCTCAGTTTTCTTCGGAACCGAGGGATACTTTGACTCGGGACCCGGTGGCCTTCGACCTCATGAGGAAGGTGTTGTCGACTCAGACAACCACTTCAGCAGAAACAGTTTCTCCTTCCCATAAGGGTCCGTTATCCTCCTCTGCACCCACGGCTACGTCGAGCACCAATGTCTCAGCCACCCCCAGAGGGTGCCCCCTCTTCCTCGGAGGCTTCATCGGATGCTCCCCCCGATGAAGTTCCGAGGAAAAGATTGTGTAAGAGGAGACACTTGGATTCTCCACAAGAATCCTTGACATCGGACACTGTCTTAGATGAGTCAGAAGGGTCCCCAAAATCACCCTCAGAGGATGTCTCCTTTTCTGACATCCTGGAGATCCTAAAACAGAGAGGTGATTGGCAAGCCCTACCTCCTTCTGAGGATGAGTCAGTCTTGCTGAAGGCATTCGGTGCTCGCCCTTCCTCCTCCTGGGTCACCCCGCCCTTCGATGAGTTGATGGAATTGATTGTTCGAAGGGCATGGGAGACACCTGACACGGTGGAGCCAGTCCCTAGAAAGCCTAATAAATATATTACTGCCCCACAAGACAAGGCTTATCTCACAAAGGGAGTTCCAGTGGATGCTATGGTGGTGGCAGCGGCCACGAAAAAGGAGATGTCTGAATCTTCCTCATCTGTCCATCCACCTAACAGAGATTCTAGGACTATGGACAGGTATGGGAAGCGCATTTTTAGTTCAGCGGCTTTTTCCATGCGATCCCTGAACTATTTGACCCATTTCACACGGTTACAGAGGGATCTAATCAAAGAGTTGGGAGATACCCTCCAGGGTACTACAGATGCTGCTGTCTCGGAGAAAGTTACAGCACAACTCAATACCCTTACATCTATTGCGAACTCATCCATGAGGCTGATCTCATACGCAGCCGAAGGATCGAGTAGGGCTGGGGCTTCAGCGATTGCTCTTCGTAGACAATCCTGGATGCACTTATGTTCTTTTGCGGAAGCCTTCAATTCTTCCTTTACTAACGCCCCATTTGATGGTGCCACTCTCTTTGGCCCAAAAGTAAAGGAGACCCTTACCCGGTGTGAGCAAGAGGGAAAGACTCTGTCTGCTGTCGGAGTCCGTTTTTCCATCCCATCCAGACCGTACCCCAAAGGGCAATGTGGTGGAAAAATGTGGTTTTGAAAACCCCAAGGCTCTTTCCCAGGCACACAGGGTGATGCCCCCTCTAGAGGCAGAGGAGGGGGCAGAGGTGGAAGACGTCGCCCTGGCGGCAGAGGGGGTCCGCAAAACCAAGGTGACAGGGATACACTCCCCGGGAAACCTTTCCAGCACTCCTGAGAGGAGGCCCGACTGTCCTACTCTGGAGGCAGTCGGGGGTCGCTTAGCTTTATACCCTCAGGCCTGGCAAAGTCTTACATCAGACAATTGGGTAAAAAGCATTGTTACCAGAGGTTACAGAATTCCTTTCCTATTGCCCCAATTCCAGAAAAGACTCCCAGATGTACCGCCCCATCTGCGAGGCCCTGCAGCTATAGAAATTTCAAAGCTGCTAGAAAAAAGAGTCATCCAACCAGTCCCAGCGGACCAAAGAGGATTCGGAACTTACTCAAGGTTCTTTTTAGTTCCAAAAAAGACAGGGGACTGGAGGCCAATTCTGGACCTAAGCAAACTCAATACCTTCATCAAGAAAGAAAAGTTCCGGATGGTCACGCTTCAATCGATCCTTCCATTCTTACAGAAGGACGACTGGATGTGCTCAATAGATCTAATGGACACGTACTACTACATCAAAATGGCCAGGGCGTCCAGGGATCACTTGCGCTTCCGGCTGGGAGCCAGTCACTTTCAGTTTCGAGCCCTGCCCTTTGGTCTGACCTCAGCCCCCAGGGTTTTCACCAAATGTATGGCAGTGGTAGCGTCTCACTTGAGACGCTTGGGATTCCAGGTGTTTCCGTATCTGGACGACTGGCTCCTTTCTGCCACCACCGAGCGTCGACTGATTCAGGCCAGGGATTACACACTACAACTCTGTGTTCATCTTGGAATTTCCGTAAATTTCGAAAAATCTTTATTACAGCCATCACAGCATATCTCATTCATAGGAGCAGAATTGGATACGCGTTGCTTAATCCTAAGGCTTCCTCCAGAAAGAATAGCCTCCCTACAAAACCATATATCTCTTCTCCTATTATCCAAAAAATCCCCAGCAAAACTGGTTCTGAAGGTTTTGGGTCTAATGGCAGCTTCCCTCATTGCGATACCCTTGGGAAGACTGCACATGAGAGTTCTTCAATGGCTACTGTTTGCACAATAGTCGTTCTAACAGTTACCACTGACACACAAAATTCACATCACGAACATCTGCAAATCTCACCTGTCTTGGTGGCTTCAGACTTGCAATCTCTCCAGCGGAAGACCATTTGTGCTACCCACGCCGATAGCTACGGTGACCACGGACGCTTCCCTGATAGGGTGGGGGGCATCTTTCAGGGACAGACAGTCCAAGGCGAATGGACCAAATTGGAGTACAATCTGCACATCAATGTTCTATAGATGAGGGCAGTGTTTCTATCGTTGCAACACTTTTCTCCCCTTCTTCCTCTAGGGACCATTGCAGTTCAGTCGGACAACATGTCCGTAGTCTGGTACATAAACAAACAAGGGGGAACCAAGTCTTATCAACTATGCAGAGAGGCCATGAGAATCTGGCAATGGGCAGAGTCCACGGGTCGCTTTCTGATAGCAACGCACATCCCGGGGTTATCCAACGTCATAGCGGACAGGTTGAGCAGAGCCATCCTGTTACCTCACGAGTGGTCCCTCAAACAATCAATTGCGAAGGAAATTTTTCGCAAGTGGGGCCAGCCTTGCTGCGATCTGTTTGCGTCTCCAATGAACGCCAAATGCAGAAGCTATTTTGCCCTATTACCCCCTCCAGGGGAAGTCCCCAGGGACGCTCTGGTTCACGATTGGCCCCCGGGTCTCCTGTACGCTTTTCCTCCTATTCCCCTGATTGCAAAATTTCTACAGAAAGCCAACAACCTGCAAAGGACAATAATCCTCATTGCCCCATTCTGGCCTCGTCAAATTTGGTTTCCCTTTCTTCTAGCACACCGAATTCGGGAACCCTGGATCCTGGACCCGGAGCCGGATCTGCTGACCCACTCGTCAGGGGCTCCCCACCCGTCGCTACTCTCCCTCAGACTAGCAGCTTGGCTGCTCCGCTTCCCTTCTTAGCCAGGTCTGAGCTTCTTTCCCCTGTAGTTCAAAATATTCTGGTGGCTTCTCATAAAGCTTCCACTACAAAGATATACACTAGTAAATGGAAGCGTTTTGTACACTGGGCAACTACACAACAATTGGATCCCGTCATAGCCCCTCTTAACAGAGTCTTGGAGTTTTTAGCCGAACTATTCCACCAAGGAGCTTCTCCTGCCACTTTGAGAGTGCAATTGGCTGCCATTTCAAACTTTCATTTGGGAGAAAATGGGGCTCCTATTATGGCTCATAGACTTTGTAAGGCCTTTCTAAAAGGATCTTTCCATATTAGGGCACCAGTTAGAATTCCTACATCACCTTGGAATTTGAACCATCTATTATCACAGCTAATGCTACCACCCTTTGAACCAGCCTCTTCCTGTTCTTTGAAGTTTTTATCATGGAAAACCCTTTTTCTGGTAGCTATCACATCGGCCAGACGGGTATCAGAACTTCAAGCTCTTTCCGTTAAACACCCATATTTGATCTTTCACCCTGATAGAGTATCTCTTCGCACTAATCCATCCTTTCTTCCCAAAGTTTGCTCCATTAATAATATTAATCAGTCCATTGAGCTCCCCACTTTTTTCAAGAACCATTCCAATAAGTTGGAATATATGTTACACAAGTTAGATGTTCATAGACAACTCAGGTTTTACTTGGATAGAACAAAGGATCACAGAAAGACAGACCAACTCTTTATAGCCTTTGCAGACAGCAGAAAGGGCATGGCAGTTACGAAACGAACCCTTTCCAAATGGCTTTCCGATTGTTTTATTTTTGTTTATACTGCCTCTGAGCAGACTTTACCTGTCAAGCCCAAAGGGCATTCTACAAGATCAATATCTACATCCCTGGCTCATGCAGCCCGCCTACCGTTGGACACTATTTGTGCGGCTGCCACTTGGTCGAAACCACATACATTCATTACTCACTACAAAGTAGATAGGATTTCCAGGGACAGGGCAACCTTTGGTTCCACTGTGCTCAGGAACGTTCTCCCATGAGTTCCTCAGGAACATGGAGCTAGGGACGCTACCCAGGTGTAAGAACAAACGGCGAGATTGAACACTCTTACATATAGAAGTTATGTCCTTACCATAACGTTCCATGTGGAGTGTTCATCTCGCCTTTGTTCTTACATTCCCACCCTCCCACCCTCAGGAAGAACGTCCAGTTTAGGTGTCTGGTTTGGTTCTCCCGCTTCTGCCTTTGTTCAGTTGTTGTGGCTGGGTTTCAGCTATGTTTTTGCATGAATGTGTTATATTCTCTTCCGTTGACTTCTGGTTTGCTTGCAAACTAGATCTGAGGTAAAGGCAGAGGGGGATTGTGGGAGATAGGTTGGTCTCGAGCTTCTTCTCGATGCAGAGCTTTGCCAAGCAGCCAACACGGAACCGAGGATCGGCTCCGAACCCAGGTGTAAGAACGAAGGTGAGATGAACACTCCACATGGAACGTTATGGTAAGGACATAACTTCTATTTATCTGCACAAGCAGCAGAATTGATTGCTTTGACAAGAGCATGTACCTTGGCAAAAGGTAAGAAAGTGAACATTTTTACTGACAGTCAGTATGCTTTTTCTACTGTACATGTTTTTGCGCAGCAGTGGAAAAATAGAGGAATGATAACATCTACTGGTAAACCAATTAACCATGGGTAATTTATTTTAGACTTGTTAGACTCTATTCAGTTACCTCAGAAAGTAGCTATTTGCAAATGCGTAGCTCATACCAAGTAGGATAGAATTTCAAAAGGTAATGCGAGGGCTGATACAGCTGCAAAACAAGCAGCTTCAGCTTCAGAAGTATTTCTTTTGAGTGAGGAATTACAACCATCTGAGATTTTAGACTTAGAAATGTTAAAAACAATGCAGACACTTACTACAAATGTAGAAAAACAAAAGTGGATAAAACGAGGAGCAATCCTTGAGAAGGGACTGTACATCTCCAAAGAGAAGAAGCCGATTTTGCCATCTAACTTGTTTAGATATGCAGCTTTGTTGAGCCATGGGCAGTGCCATGTCTCAACACGGGGGATGGTACAGTTAGTGAATCAAGTGTTTACAACGTATGGATTTACAAACTACACAAAAAATTTTTGTGCAGCATGCCATGTTTGTAACAAGCATCATGCCCAAGGGGCATTAAAACCTAAGCAAGGGAGTTTCCCTACACCACCGTATCCATTCCATACTATTTGTATGGATTTTATAGAGCTGAACAAATGCGAAAATAAGAAGTACTGCCTTGTCATTATAGATATGTTTTCCAAATGGGTGGAAGCTTTTCCAACTAAAAATCCAGATGCAGCTACTGTTGCAAAAGTCCTCGTTAAAGAAATTATTCCTAGATTTGGCATACTGGAAAAGATTTATAGTGACAATGGCACACACTTTGTAAATCAAACTATACAAAAACTCAGCCATTATTTCGGGATTTCTCTGAAAAATCATTGTGCATACCACCCCCAATCTGCAGGATTAGTAGAGAGGCATAATGGGGTTTTGAAAAATAAGCTTAAGGAATTGATTAGTAAGACACAAAAGAACTGGGTGCACTATTTACCTCTGGCAATGTTGAGCATGAGAACTGTTCCAAATGCAAAAGGGTTAACTCCTTTTGAAATTCTGCTTGGGAGGGCATATTATACACCTCAATGGAAACCTCTCATGCCTGCAGAGCAGTAGGCTGACAGTTCACTTGCAGGGTATATGAGGCGATTTTTGAATAACAAACTTTTGCAGTTAAATTCTGTTTCAGATAAAGAGCAAACCGGACCATCGGAAGCAGCAGTAGCCCCAGGCACATGGGTCTGGGTGAAGGACGTGAAGAAAAAGAACTGGAGTTCTCCGAAGTGGGAAGGGCCGTACCAGGTACTACTGTCGACACCCACTGCAGTCAAGATCGCAGAACGAGCGTCCTGGATTCATTTGACACATTGTAAACTGGTTAAGAACTTTGAACTGGACAAAAACCTTGTAACTGTTGTACAATGAGAACAAAATGACCAGGTATAGAGTAAACAGAGATGCAGAACAACCTCAGAAAATTTGCATGATTATTCTGATAGCTATACTGATAACATTGATCTTTTTGTTGTGGCCTTTCCTTTTCCCAGCCACAAAAGTTGAACTGATCAAACGTGATGCATTACTCATAGAATGGCATCCACACTTTAACACTTACCAAGCAATTAAATATGTGTATGCTGAGACTTTCAATGTTTCGAACTGCTGGATTTACACAGCTATACCAACAGCATACAGGGGATTATTAATGACTGCTGTCACTCTAGGGGTCAATGAGACCTGGGAAAACTTGATATTTGATACTACACCTGTGAAATCACAAGACAAAATAGCATTGTACCTACCTGTTACACAAAAAGGGATTGTATGTTTTTAAAAGAATGACACTATTCAGGTGGGTTGGAGCAATTGCAATGTGACTGTTTCTTATAAATGTTATATTAAACCCAGTAAGACTAAAACTATTTGTGATACAAACTATGATGCATATTTCGGTAAGATACATAAGAGTGTTGATGAGATACAACATAATCCTGTTCTTTTAAAACAGCTTTCTATTATTGATAAGAAAATGTTTCATGCAGGGCAAGCTTATATCAATACTAAAGTAGAGAATTGTTATTTTGTTTGTGGGAAAAATGCATATAAATGCCTACCTGAGAATTGGTCCAGCAGTTGTTTTTTGGGTTACCTGGTTCCGGCCATACGACACACTGCAGCTTTGCCTCAGGGAAAAATTCAAAACATCAGAGAGGTCAGCAGTAAACCTAGAAGTCCAATCAAGAGACCCGAGAATCCAGTAGGACGAATTGAAGCAGGGTGGAGAAACCATAACTCCGTAAAAAAAAAAAAAAGATAAACTGACACACATGGACTTGAGTGACACCATTATATCATGGGCAGGCATAGCCCCTGCATATGGCACAGTGAAATCGATTTGGGAGCTGAGAAAACTGTCTAAACTTCTCAAAGTTATGAGCAATGCAACTTTTTCTGCTCTCGAATTAGTGACCGATGAACTGAATGCTATGAGAACCGTGGTGCTTCAGAACCGCATGGCTCTCGACTTCACCCTAGCAGTGAGAGGTGGTACGTGCGCTTTAATCAAAGAAGAATGTTGTTTGTATATTCCTGACAACCAGCACAAAATAAACGACCATCTTGAGGTGATCCAGCAAGTGTCGACCATGACCAAACCAGGCCCAAACCCTCTGACGGACGTTTTCCAGAATTTGTTTGGGGGGTGGGGGTTCCATCCTAATGAACATCCTGATTGCCATTTGTGTGGGATTACTCCTATTAGGAGCATGCATTTGTTGTGGTATTCCCTGCATGAAAAAGTTAATCAAAGAATTTATAGATATATCAGTTTCTGAGACTTTGTATCAAAGTACTGAAATTGAAGAATTGTTGAAATGTGAAACACTTTCATAAGTTTAAACTGAATTACTCTCTTAATTGCAAATCCTGAATGGAAGAGGTTAGGAGAAGAAGCAAACTGTTTATTCTTTTGAAAATAGAATTAAAAAGTATTAACAGGGGGGAAATGTCAGAAAAATATGTATTAATGTGTGTGCTTAATGCTAATTAGAAACTAAATGAGTTAACACGTTTTTCATTCTATTTTATATGCACTATTTTATATACAGCTGAATTTCATATGAAACTAAAAGATGCTTTTGAAACTGCAGTGTGCTTTCTGAAACTTGCAAGATGCCCTCTGACCTAGTAATTGCTAGCACATCAATATTCATGTTTATGCCTTTTGGAAATGTACTTGAGAAGCAGGTGATTATCTGCTAGGTCAGGAAGAAATTAATGAACAATGTCATATTCTGTAATGTAATGATTTTGAATAATTAGCTCTGTTCGAAGTATGAGAACACGCACAGCTGCAGCAGGAAGAGATAACACAGACAAAGGACTGTTGGAGAAATGAATTGCAATCTATACTTGCTTTGTGCTCAAATTAGCCATAGTACCTTGAATGGTAACATTGCATATATCTAACCAGTGGTAGCCAAGGCCACGTTGTTTTTCTTAGGAAGTTTCTCACAAAAATTGATAGCACAAGCAGAAAATCATATAAACAAGCACTACAAAATGATGATGTTAAAACTTGTGATTTACATCAGCTTGGTAGGCAATGTCTTATTAGAAAATGTATAAAAATGCCTGCATTTCCTGATTCTAGTTAGACAAACTCTGTATTAGCATGCTTTTGTCTCCTTGCTGCAAGATTAAAGTGCCTTAACCTGAACCTACCATGTATTGATCATTTTTAAAGTATATTTTTCCTTTGACAGAAAGAGAGACTGGAAAAGCGATTTACAAAAAAAAAAAAAAACAATAGGAGGCCATATGTATGTCTCCCAAGTGGGCAACAAAGTCCAGAAGGTTTAGGATCTTTGCTTGGAAGCATTTACATAAATATATTTATACCCCAAGCAGACTTCAAATTATTTTTCTTCATGTAGGTAAGGAGGTGTGGTGAGGAAGAAGGAGGTAAATGGGAACATATGTTTTGGGAGTGTAATGAGTTGACAGATTTTAAAAATTCCCTACAGAGTACTCTTTCAGAAATATCAGGTAAGAAAATGGCTGTAACTAAAGAAATGATTCTTTTGACCTGAGGTACAGGATCTGAATTGCCTAGACATAGTAAGGCCTTATTATGTTTAACTCTACTGGCTGCCAAAAAAGCAATTACTAGAAAATGGAAATCAAAGTCTAATCAATCATATTTAAAGTACTGAATAATAAATTGTAGAAACAATACATGCAGAATAATGTTAAGTAGGAGGCTTAAGGGAAGACAGGAATTCAGCAATTTATGTAATGTTGGATTGATGACAGTTGCAAAGAAAGAAAAGATGTGTTGCACTATGTATGTAAATGGAAAAAAATGTTAATATGGTTTGTTTTATTTTCTGTTAATATATTTTTGCCTGTGTCTTAAGTAATAATTTAATAAATGTATTTAGAAAGTAATTTTGACCGAGTACTTTCCAATACTGAATAATTGGCATTCAAAGTCCAGTCAGTGAAAGGTTATTTAAATGCATCACTTTATAAACAGACTTTTTAATTTGCTAAGGGTTTTTAACTTGTTGAGGTACACACTGTTTTGTAACTACTAGTCTTAATTCAGTTTTCTACAATACTGATCTCTTCCAAACTTTATTTTTAGTACAATAAGCACAGCTTATGATACAAATTGTATTACTGTCTGGGGTATTGTCTGAGATGGATGAACAGAAATGTTCTAATTTTGATTCAGTATCTTCTACAATTTTCTGGTGCTGTACAAGGACTGTACTCAATGCTCAATTTAGATGGGAAGGTGATTTACTATTTAGTTTACTACTAAATAAAATAAACACTCTGAAAATGATCTTGCGTCTGTTTTTCTTTCAAGACAGAAGTATATCATTGATTCTGCAATCAAGAAATAATGAAATTGACAGGATCAATGTAATGCAGAAAAAATATATAATCCTTCCCTTCAGGGCACATGACTTTGTAAAGGTCATATAAATAATAAGCATGCACTATTTTAGAAGTAAACTAGTAGCCCTAGTATTTGTTGATGAGATTGACTTAAATTTATTGAAAAGCGATCCTAAACTTACATACTGAACCCTTGCTAGAATAAGAAAAATGATTAAAATTAGCCACAAGCTGTGAGAGTTTTTGCAGGTACTCCAATTTAAACTCACACAGTGCACAAAGAGAAGATACAACCAAAAAAAAAAAGAGAGAGAAGATACAGCCAAAGGATTACAAAACATTTGGCAATAATATGTCTATAACTATTATACACCTTCCCTACAGGCCTCAAATCCTTTAGTAATTTGTACAGACTGTAATATCTTCTTTTTATGATAATTACTACTCCGTAGCTGCTGGTAAAAGTCATCAACTCCAAAAATTAAACTAGAAATCCTACCTTTACTAATGGATTTTAATTGGCAGCCAACCATGTGTTTCTTGTAAACAACATAAATGAAAACCCATATTAAACAAAAAATGCCACAAAAGTTTTCTTTTAAAAGCCCCTTGGATATATCATTAAGACTCCATAACAACAATTTACGCATCAGTTTAATGGAACAACACTACAATATAATTTCAATTCATACTAACATGTTAGTTATAGGCATAAAATGTGAAATATAGCAGATCTCCAACAGATCTATAAAATCTTCGGGTGTTCATAGAAATGGATCAGATGAATTTTGTTTGCTCAGTTC